>NC_084741.1:14979370-14991870 GCF_033978785.1 Entelurus aequoreus
AGCAGGATGTCTCTGTACATTGTTGCATTCATTTTTATCAATGTCTAGTCAGGGAGGTGACCAAGAACCCGTCGGTCACTCTGTCAGAGCTACATAATTTCTCTGTGGAGAGAGGAAAACCTTCCAGAAGGACAACCAACTCTGCAGCAATCCAACAATCAGGCCTGTAAGTTAGAGTGGCCAGACGGAAGACATTTCTTAGTAAAAAGTTTGCCAAAATGCACCTGAAAGACTATCAGACTATGAGAACAAATTATTCTCTGGTCTGATGAGACAACGATTGAACTCTTTGGTGTGAATGCCAGGCGTCATTTTTGGGGGAAACCAGGCACCACTCATCAGCTGGCCTATACCATCCCTACAGTGATGCATGATGGTGGCAGCATCATGCTGTGGGGATGGTTTTTAGCAGCAGGAACTGGGAGACTAGTCAAGATAAAGGGAAATATGAATGCAACAAAATACAGAGACATCCTGAATGAAAACCAATGCTTCTTATCCAACCTGATGGAGCTTGCAAATAGGAATGGGCAAAACTGTCCAAAGATAGGTGTGCCAAGCTTGTGGCATCGTATTCAAAAAGACTTGAGACTGTGATTGCTGCCAAAGGTGCATCAACAAAGTATTGAGCAAAGACTGTGAATACTTATCTGCATGTGATTTTTTTGCTTTTTATGTTTAATTAATTTGTAAATAAAAAAAATTCACATTGTCATTTTGGGGTGTGTGTAGAATTTTTTGAACAAAAAGGAATGTCTTTCATTTTGGAATAAGGCTTTAAGAACATGTTGAAGAAGTTTCCAGATGCACTGAAGTGATGCTCCCGTTGTAAAAGTGCAATTTCAATGTTGTGCATTTATAAGAATAAAGGTAAGTAGAAAAATGGTTTATTTCAACTATTTTCCCTAAAAGTTGAATTGAGGCTAGAAATGCTCTATTCAATCTATCGAGTAGATTACTTTTTTTAATGATGAATGGCTGCAGCCCTGCTTTCAGCACTTGACCTGAATATCTCTAATCTACCACAGCACTTATAGCATAACTAGGAATACCCTCTTTTTAAACACCATTACTCGCTGCTATCCTGCTTTATTGACCTGCCTTCCCTCTTCTGTAACTTGAGACTGGAAGACACCAATCAAAACAGATAAAAAAGGATTTCAAAATCCTCTTCAGTCTGTTGGAAGAAGTAAATGCTTATATAAATGATAAATGGGTTATACTTGTATAGCGCTTTTCTACCTTCAAGGTACTCAAACGCTTTGACAGTATTTCCACATTCACCCATTCACACACACATTCACACACTGATGGCGGGAGCTGCCATGCAAGGCGCTAACCAGCAGCCATCAGGAGCAGGGGTGAAGTGTCTTGCCCAAGGACACAACGGACGTGACTAGGATGGTAGAAGGTGGGGATTGAACCCCAGTAACTCCGATTGCTGGCCCGGCCACTCTACCAACTTCGCCACGCCCCCCCATATTAATATTACTGCATTACAAAATGCAGGTGATACGTTCACGGTAGTGCTGGCTCTGGGAATTTTGCATTATCTACCTACCCTGTCACATTCATAAAACTACTGTACTGTAGTTTTTTGTATTTCTAATATATTGTTTTTCAAACAATATTCCTCCCCTAAAGTCAGTTTTTATTTAAAGGCATTCAAGTGGTGCTGTTTAAAGAGGGCCAAGCACGCATTTAATTGATTTGAAAGACGAATATTCTGAGTTGCCAGCATGGTCATGGAACGAAATGTGCTCATAGGTGAGCATTGTATTTATGGTGAGTGCTATTGACACTGTCCAACAATAGCAACATGATATCTAAACTAGTTCCTTATTTTCTTGTATTACCGTATTTTTCGGACTATAAGCCGCACCGGAGTATATGTCGCACCGGCCGAAAATGCATAATAAAGAAGGAAAAAAACATATAAGTCGCATTTTTGGGGGAAATTTATTTGATAAAATCCAACACCAAGAATAGACATTTGAAAGGCAATTCAAAATAAATAAAGAATAGTGAACAACAGGCTGAATAAGTGTACGTTATATGAGGCATAAATATCCAACTGAGAACGTGCCTGGTATGTTAACGTAACATATTATGGTAAGAGTCATTCAAATAACTATAACATATAGAACATGCTATACGTTTACCAAACAATCTGTCACTCCTAATCGCTAAATCCCATGAAATATTATACATCTAGTCTCTTACGTAAATGAGCTAAATAATAATATTTGATATTTTACGGTAATGTGTTAATAATTTTACACATAAGTCGCTCCTGAGTATAAGTCGCACCCCTGGCCAAACTATGAAAAAAAACTGCGACTTATAGTCAGAAAAATATGGTACTTACAATTGTTTGATCAAAACAAAGTCAATAGTACACAATACCTAAGCAAAAGTAAAAACTATTATCTACTATCCTTTTAAATCCTTAGCTTTTTGCCCTCAAAGTCCTCCTTAGTCCAGGGAATTATTCCCTGAATTTGTAAACAATAACAAAAGCAACAAAAAAATATTTTTAGTAATAAAAAAATATTGATGTCTCTAGTATCAATCAGATACTGCTCCTACCCTTGATATCGATACCACAACTATATGGATCCGCCCTCCCTTTACGTGTTTTCCTGGCCGCTACACATTAACATAAATTATTATATTTTCCTCTTTCTGGCTCTTATTAATCTACTTGTTCATTTCCTGTTAATAACTGCTTACTTTCTGCCGTAACACACTTCCATCTACACTTCTTAAACTGTATGAAACTCTGATTATTTCTCTGTCGTTTCACGCTAAGCAATTATCATATATGCCTACTTGTCTGCTCCTGCTTGTCCTTACTCGGTGCATAACATGCTAAGCCTTGTCCTGCAGTCCTCCAACACTTAAAATGTTTGTTTTTTTTCCGCATTGAAGGTTATGATTATTAACGTAGGGGAGCGGCCCCCACACTGTATGGACATTTTGTACATGGTCAGCTGCTAGCCGTCTCTGTTGGGGGACCAGAAATTATTAAAGCATCAGCCTTAGGGCTTTTGTGTACGGCATTAAACAGCGCTGGCCGATCACATACTTCTTCACGTAAAATGACCAATACTGATCATTGGCCGATCGATTGGCGCATCCATATATGAGACTAGAGATGTCTGATAATTGCTTTTTTGCCGATATCCAATATTCCGATATTGTCCAACTCTTAATTACCGATTCCGATATCAACCGATACCGATATATACAGTCGTGGAATTAACACATTATTATACCTAATTTTGTTGTGATGCCCCACTGGATGCATTAAACAATGTAACAAGGTTTTCCAAAATAAGAGAACAACTTCAACTCAAGTTATGGAAAAAAATGCCAACATGGCACAGCCATATTTATTATTGAAGTCACAAAGTGTATTATTTTTTTTAACATGCCTCATGGGGTTGAGGTGTGGGGGAGTTGGGGGTATATTGTAGCGTCCCGGAAGAGTTAGTGCTGCAAGGGGTTCTGGGTATTTGTTCTGTTGTGTTTATGTTGTGTTATGGTGTGGATGTTCTCCCGAAATGTGTTTGTCATTCTTGTTTGGTGTGGGTTCACAGTGTGGCGCAGATTTGTAACCGTGTTAAAGTTGTTTATACGTCACCCTCAGTGTGACCTGTATGGCTGTTGAACAAGTATGCCTTGCATTCACTTGTGTGTGTGAAAAGCCGTAGATATTATGTGATTGGACCGCCACGCAAAGGCAGTGCCTTTAAGGCACGCCCCCAATATTGTCGTCTGGTTGGAAACCGGGAGAATGGTTGCCCCGGGAGATTTTCGGGAGGGGCACTGAAATTCGGGAGTCTCCCGGGAAAATCGTGAGGGTTGGCAAGTATGACTGGGAGATGCAACTGCTCTGTACTTCTCCCAACATCTGTGTACCACTCCGTACAGCGGCGTTTTAAAAAGTCATAAATTTTACTTTTTGAAACCGATACCGATAATTTCCGATATTACATTTTAATGCATTTATCGGCCGATAATTTCGGCAGTCTGATATTATCGGACATTTCTATATGAGACCCCTGGTTCCTGGAACCTACAAAGGTCTACTGTACCTCCAAGGCATGAGATAATGTCTGAATCAGTATTTCCACAAATGGATCCACAATATTTCGATCTGTCAGTAGTTTGAATGTAAAGGTTTCTCCTTCCTGGTCATTTTTTTTCATAAACTGTGATGCAGAGAAAGTGCTGACACAAGTTGTCTCCTTGATTCTCATGCAGACAATACAGTGTGGGCTTTGAGGTGGTGACCGTGTCGTCGGCAGCAGACGCCAACACAACATCAAACAAGAGGAACAGTGGAGACTACAGGTACTCTCGCTTGCTCCGGGACTGATCTACTAAAGGTTTGCTTGTATTCAAACAAGGGATGTCAAAGTTAACGGGTTAATTATAAGTTCCTTTAACGCACGCGTGTCCTTTTTGACCCTCGGTCGTTCATTAGCAGGGGAAACTTGGCTGCGTTCACTAATAACTGATGAGCCACAAGCAGGAAAATAGCAAGCAGAAATGGACAAAGAAAAGGGTACATTCTGGCAAGTCGTACTCCCGACCAGAAATTTTTATTTTTTTTGCCGTGCCTCGACATCAGTGCAGCAAATGTCTCCTGCGCACTGGTAGGTGGTGCTTCACTTCCTTGTTTAGATTACTGTTCAGGTACATTAATAACATAAAATGTAGATCGTAAAATGACTGCTTTCGATGTCATAAAAGCTCAACGGTTCTCACACTTCTCCTTTTAAAGTAAATCTTTACAGCAAATATGGGCATCTAAATCAACAATATGACTTGTCTGAGTGGCTGGACAGGACAAATTTAAATACAAATAATATTTTTGATTGTTTTTAATCGATTAAGAATCGTTACAAATAAGAATTGTGATTCATTTGAAAAAATGTTTTGACACCCCTAAAAAACCCATGTTTGGAGCTGATATTATATTATATTATAATATATATATATATATATATATATATATATATATATATATATATATATATATATATATATATATATATATATATATATATATATATATATATATATATATAAAATATGCAGTAAAAGTCAACACTGTGGTGAAAACCAAATAAATCTTCACATATTGGGAAAACTGGCTGTTAAGCAGTGGTTATTAGGAGTCTCAAAAAATTTTTTTTATTTTTATTAAATTCTGTCCCATCCAGCCACTCTGTTGATGAAGTTGCCCATATCTGCTGTACTGATTTACTTTAGAAAAGACAAAAAAGAAGTATTGGATACTTCTCTTGTTGCCTTATTTCTACTTGACTTTATTAATTGTTTGGGTGGAATTTTATATTTTTTTTTAAACTTTTTTCTTTTTTGTAATATCAAAACAAATATCAGAGCTGTTTATTTTATGGAGGATTGTAGTCAATCATAGAACTGGCACCCGATGTTATTTTAAAAATATTGATTTAGAATTGGGAATTGATTCTAAATTGAATCGTGTGGTGCCCAAAATTTACAGCCTTAGTGGTTACTAATATATACTTCCCTAATATTTTTTATAAACTAAACACTAGTATCATATGTGTATAAATTGTATCTGATGGTGTAGTTCTGTGTAGTTGTAAAAAAAAATACAATAGATGTCAAAATGCCAGGTATCGGTGCAGATAGTCGATCTCTAATCTGACACAGTGAAGTAGTGCCACACGTTCGACACCATGTTTGTTTACAATGAGCTCAGGGGAAGTTCATGACAGCAGAAAAGGAGCGCTTGATTTGCTCACCTCAACCCACCCGCAGTAATTTTGGAGCATTTTTAATAATAAATGTTATCAAGTTTATCTGTATGACATCATAATTCATCAATAATATTAGCCCGATAATTATTTTTAAAATATTTAATGTTCACCCCTACAAATAAGTATACTGTGTACAGTACATTGTACAGCTTCTTCTTTTGTTAAGTACATGTTAGTCCTCTGACTTTATTATTTTATTTAATATATCCGAACATCTTTGCGCGAGTCCGCCGTTTTTAATTTATTTAGAAGCGTTTGTACTCCAAAACATGTCCACCATGAAACCAAATGAAGGAAGATGCCCTGTTGTCGGTTACTTGAACCAGCACAAGTCACTACACAAACCCCTCATCTGAAGTATGAAGTGCCTTACTTTTGACTTTTATGATTTGTGGCAATGTGCCTTCAACTGTGACAAATTCGCTCAGAGTGTGTTTGCACAACATTGAAGAGTCCTGCTTTACAAATCCAGAAACTTTCACAAAGAGATGGATTTTCTGTAAAGCTATTTTTAATGGCGGAATCAGTGCCTACTATTTATGGCAATGCAGGAGACAAGTAGTAACAGTATGTTCGAAATGTGTGAACGATACCTTAGCAATGTTAGCTTGATTTGTTGTGTCGCTAGCTTAGCCTTCTAATGTAAGACAACAGTGTCACTGTCCTCTGGCAAAGTAATGATTTTCCTCAAAACTACTTCTATTTGGATCAGTTAGTATTATAATCCATTGTCACTTTAGCGAAGTAGCTTGTAGCTTTTAGCCTCTATTGTTTACAAGTAGTCGAAGCAGCAGTGCAGTAGAGTTATTAACATGACGTAAAAGCATTTTATTGTCCATATACACATGTATGCATCCGGTATCTAGCATTGGAGATGCAGTTTAACCTTAGTGTTTAGTTACACACCTGGCTGCTCTGCCCGCATAGTCTCCTGTCGTTCTCTAGGACAGTGGTTCTCAAACTTTTTTCACCGAGTACCACCTCAAAAAACACTTGGCTCTCCAAGTACCACCTTAAAACCTCTAAAGGCTTAGTGGCCACATGCGTGTACAGCACCTTTTAGCTGTTATTTCCAAAATTGTGTACACTACTGAATTGGGGTCTTATGGCCGCTTATGTGGACACTTATACTGCCATCTGGTGGTGTCAGAAGAGTATAACATACAATGGAATTTGGAAAAAAAAGTGTAAAAATAAAAATTAGCATGTCACTCCACATGAAGTACACATTTGTGTATTTGTGGACTAAGAACATCATATCAAAAGATGATTCTTAGTTTTTATTCTAATTAGGATCCAATAAGCCCAAAGAGAAATAAAAAAAAAGGATGTAAACAAACAGCTTGGGCCTTAAGAGGTTAATTAACGGCCAAATACAGTAGCGTAGTATGCCTAAGTATTCATTAAAAACAAGGCAGAGGTTTTATTTAACTGTGTATTTTACTGTAGTATTACACACAGTTTGAACAGTAACACTGTGTTTGAAAACAGGAAAATAAAACACTGTACCGTAATTTTCAGACCGTAAGGCGCACCAAATTACTGTGACTGTTTTGTCACTTAAATATTACGCGCCTCCACTTTGACAGCGTTTTCTCCCCGTCGTCATCAAAGTTTTGGGATCGCTTGCTTTACGGATATTTGTTAGTCATTTATCGAACAGGCGTCATCCTGCAGTCCACACGTATCTCTAATTTGTGACTGCCATCTACTGGTCATACTTGTCATTACACCATGTATCAAAACAAGTAAAACACTCTAACATAAAACAGAAGAATTATCTTATCAGACAGAAAATAAGCAAATATCACCCTTGTTTGAGATGTTTAATCTTACTTAGATTTCAGTTTTTGCAGTGTACAAAACATGGCTACCGGGGCGGGGGCAATGAGGCGTGCATCTATGATTCCGAACGCGGCCGCGGCTGCTGCTCACTGCTCTCCTCACCTCCCAGGGGGTGGAACAAGGGGATGGGTCAAATGCAGAGAGTAATTTCACCACACCCAGTGTGTGTGTGACTATCAGTGGTACTTTGACTTTAACTTTAACAGCTTCCCCTCTCAAACGGCTTGTTTTGAAACGAGACAAAAAGTGGCTTTTAATCTATGCAACATTTTGACAAAAGAACCACCATTACATGTTATGTCGTTTTACATGTAAAAAAAAAAAAAAAACATACCGTAATACGACCCAAGTGCACCTATTGAAGCAGAGCACATTTACATCCGCACTCAATAACTTAAAATAGTACGCTGTATAGACACTTAGCACCCTATTTATCTTTGCTAAGTAGCCGAACGGGAGGGACAAACACACAACACTTGACTGTTCAGTACACAGTGTACACCAGGGCTATTCAACTACTAATGAAGAGTGCCGCAGTTTGAAGAGCCCAAGGCATCGAAATTTGGATGTTTCATCAGAAAGTGCCCCCGCAGGTTATACGTTTACCGTATTTTCGGACTATAAGTCGCAGTTTTTTTTCATAGTTTGGCCGGGGGTGCGACTTATACTCAGGAGCGACTTATGTGTGAAATTATTAACACATTACCGTAAAATATCAAATAATATTATTTATCTCATTCACGTAAGAGACTAGAAGTATAAGATTTCATGGGATTTAGCGATTAGGAGTGACAGATTGTTTGGTAAAAGTATAGCATGTTCTATATGTTATAGTTATTTGAATGACTCTTACCATAATATGTTACATTAACATACCAGGCACGTTCTCAGTTGGTTATTTATGCCTCATATAACGTACACTTATTCAGCCTGTTGTTCACTATTCTTTATTTATTTTAAATGCCTTTCAAATGTCTATTCTTGGTGTTGGGTTTTATCAAATACATTTCCCCAAAAAATGCGACCTATACTCCAGTGCGACTTATATATGTTTTTTTCCTTCTTTATTATGCATTTTCGGCCGGTGCAATTTATACTCCGGAGCGACTTATACTCCGAAAAATACGGTACTTTATTGCAAAGTAAACACATTGGTTTTCACACTGCACTGTCAATAAATTCATTATGTTCTGCCCTCGCTGCTCATTTCCAGCGTGTGCAGCTAGACAGAAGAAACAGAAGCTCCAGAGGTTTTGTCGAAGATTGATGTTCCTTCTTTTGAATTATTGTCCTTCCTCAGTTTTATTTCTCTACACGTCTTCCTTCATTTAGGTTTGTAAGACTGAAAATCTTAACATAAACATTACAAAAGTACAACGTTCATTGTGTATTTTACATAAATAAACACATAATAAACTACAGACGTTTACGCATACAAAAAAAAAATAAACATCCACAGCAAACATTGCACACAATGTGTCTCAACACAAAGTAAACCTAAGGTGTAGCGTTATCGCCCTCTACTGGTCATATTTACCACGACATGTATTAAACGAGCTTTTATCGCCAGGGAGTTACTTTGCCAAAAAAATAACACAAAGTCAGCAATTACAATACAAAACAAACCAAATATCTTCATGCACTAAAAAGATCCGACCAATTCACAGGTGTGGATTGCTACCGTTGTTGCTGCTCGTCTTGAACAATGTGTCCGTCGCTTAAAAGGTCCGACAGGAAACAATGACAAGGACTTGCTCATACTTTGTTATCCAGTCGCTGTTAAAAGTCAGATTTTCGCGATTTATTTAGATTTTTTTCAGGGTTGATAGTGCCATTTTTTGGTTGCTTGAGTAGTCTTCTTCAACTCACCCCACTGCTGCTTCATTGTGACACATATGCCTAACTGTGGCCCCCTGCGGGGTGGCGGCAGTACTGCATTCATGAGCAACCCTAGTTTGAATTAACTCTATTTTTTAGTGTGTGAATGTTGTCTATCTGTGTTGGCCTTGTGATGAGGTGGTGACTTGTCCATGGGTGTACCCCGCCTTCCGCCCGAATGCAGCTGAGATAGGCTCCAGCACCCCCTCGCGACCCCAAAAGGGACAAGCGGTAGAAAATGGATGGATGGATAGGTGATGTTCGGCAGGCCAAATAAAAAGCTTTGGCATGCCTGAATAGGCCCTTATGTACACAGTATACTTACTAAAGTGCACTAAAGTATTTAATCTGACACACGTTGCACAACATTCACCTTTTAGTTAAAGCCTGACTTCATAGATGGCCTCCATATCGTCAGACATCTTTGGCGGCGTCCCCATGAGGTGATTAAAGGCATACTGAAAGGAAATGTTTTTATTTAAACGGGGATAGCAGATCCAATCTGTGTCATACTTGATCATTTCGCGATATTGCCATATTTTTGCTGAAAGGATTTAGTAGAGAACAACGACAATAAAGATCGCAACTTTTGGTATCTGATAAAAAAAAGCCTTGCCCCTACCGGAAGTAGCGTAACTTGGTCAGTTGATAGCCTCCTCATATTTTTCTATTGTTTGCAATGCAGCTAGAGCGATTCGGACCGAGAAAGCGACGATTACCACATTAATTTGAGCGAAGATGAAAGATTTGTGGATGAGGGACGTTAGAGTTAAGGACTAGAATGCAGTGCAAGACATATCTTTTTTCGCTCTGACCGTAACTTAGGTACAAGTTGGCTCATTGGATTTCACACTCTCTCCTTTTGTATTTTAAACCACCTCGGATACTATATCCTCTTGAAAATGACAGTCAACAACGCGAAATGGACATTCACAGTGACTTTTATCTCCACGACAATACATCGACGAAACACTTTAGCTACGGAGCTAACGTGATAGCATCGTGCTTAACTGCATATAGAAACTAAATAAATAAATCCCTGACTGGAAGGATAGACAGAAGATCAACAATACTATTAAAGGCCTACTGAAACCCACTACTACCGACCACGCAGTCTGATAGTTTATATATCAATGATAAAATCTTAACATTGCAACACATGCCAATACGGCCGGGTTAACTTATAAAGTGACATTTAAAATTTCCGGGAAATATCCGGCTGAAACGTCGCGGTATGATGACGTATGCGCGTGACGAAGTCAGTTTAACGGAAGTTATGGTACCCCGTAGAATCCTATACAAAAAGCTCTGTTTTCATTTCATAATTCCACAGTATTCTGGACATCTTTTGCAATTTGTTTAATGAACAATGAAGGCTGCAAAGAAGACAGTTGTAGGTGGGATCGGTGTATTAGCAGCGGACTACAGCAACACAACCAGGAGGACTTTGTTGGAGAGCAGACGCGCTAGCCGGCGACCTCACCTTGACTTCCTACATCTCCGGGCCGCCAAACGCATCGGGTGAAGTCCTTCGTCCTTCCGCCGATCGCTGGAACGCAGGTGAGCACGGGTGTTGATGAGCAGATGAGGGCTGGCTGGCGTAGGTGGAGAGCTAATGTTTTTAGCATAGCTCTGTGCGGTCCGGTTGCTAAGTTGCTAAGTTAGCTTCAATGGCGTTGTTAGCACAGCATTGTTAACCTTCGCCAGCCTGGAAAGCATTAACCGTGTATTTACACGTCCACAGTTTAATAGTATTGTTGATTTTCTATCTATCCTTCCAGTCAGGGGTTTATTTTTTTTGTTTCTATATGCAGTTAAAGCACGATGCTATCACGTTAGCTCGTAGCTAAAGCATTTCGCCGATGTATTGTCGTGGAGATAAAAGGCACTGAATGTCCATTTTGCGTTCTCGACTCTCATTTTCAAGAGAATATAGTATCCGAGGTGGTTTAAAATACAAATCCGTGATCCACAATAGAAAAAGGAGAGAGTGTGGAATCCAATGAGTCAGCTTGTACCTAAGTTACGGTCAGAGCGAAAAAAAATATGTATTTCACTGCATTTTAGTCCGTCACTCTAACGTTCCTCGTCCACGAATCTTTCATCCTCGCTCAAATTAATGGGGTAATGGTCCGAATCGCTCTAGCTGCGTTGAAAACAATAGGAAAATATGAGGGAGTGAACAACTGACAACGTCACGCTACTTCCGGTAGGGGCAAGGTTTTTTTTTATCAGAGACCAAAAGTTGCGAACTTTATCGACGTTGTTCTCTACTAAATCCTTTCAGCAAAAATATGGCAATATCGCAAAATTATCAAGTATGACACATAGAATGGATCTGCTATTCCCGTTTAAATAAAAAAAATTCATTTTAGTAGGCCTTTAAACCAGGGACATGTAAATACACGGTTAATGCTTTCCAGCCTGGCGAAGCTTAAAAATGCTGTTGCTAACGACGCCATTGAAGCTAACTTAGTATAACGGGACCTCACAGAGCTATGATAAAAACATTAGCTATCCACCTACACCAGCCAGCCCTCATCTGCTCATCAACACCCGTGCTCACCTGCGTTCCAGCGATCGACGGAAGGACGAAGGACTTCACCACGATCATCCGTGCGGTCGGTGGCTAGCGTCGGCTAGCGCGTCTGCTATCCGAGTCAAAGTCTTCCTGGTTGTGTTGCTGTAGTCCGCCGCTAATACACCGGTCCCACCTACAACTTTCTTCTTTGCAGTCTTAATTGTTCATTAAACAAATTGCAAAAGATTCACCAACACAGATGTCCAGAATACTGTGGAATTATGAGATGAAAACAGAGCTATTTTGTATTGGATTCAATGGGGTACCGATACTTCTGTTTCACTGGTTACGTCACGCGCATACGTCATCATGCAAAGACATTTTCAACCGGAAGTTTAGCGGGAAATTTAAAATTGCACTTTATAAGTTAACCCGGC
>NC_084741.1:14994370-15056870 GCF_033978785.1 Entelurus aequoreus
TATTTTCAGCAGGTTTAGTGGCAGGAAGTTACAGCCGTGCTCTAAAGGGTGGTCCACATTGGTCTGACTACGGTCCGTTTAAAAAAATTAAAAAAAATCACATACAATTTCTTCATTTTTACTTTCTCTTCTCAATCCATGCAAGGAATCAACGGCAAGACAACATGACGCAACCAAACTTGATAGTTAATACTGTTACCTGATTGGCTGTTAGCGTGTTGCTAGCTTACCAGAGAGCGAGGGCTTCCGCTTTCCTATGACGAAGTTAAAAAAAACAAAACATAACGAACGTTTTATCAAACGCATATTAATATTAATTACGTGTCTATCACCCAACCCTATCCCATTCAACTTTTTTTTACTTTCGATACGTTGCCACATCGGCAGGAATTTACTGTACTTGTATTACTTTTTTAGGGTGGAATATTATAAAAGGTTTGATCAAGTGAAATGAGTCAAACAGAGAACAATGGTAGGTATGAAAAATACTCACTTATTCATTATTAAACATCTGGAATGGACATGTGCTGTGTTTAAGTTGAAGTGGAGTGGTAATCGTTTTATATGGCGACACCCACTGGCCACAATAGTGTTAAATGATGCAGACACGTTTGTTACTGGATACATTTTCTAATACGTCGGAGACTTCGTATGTGTAAGTAATATGCAACTATAATTATTTGATACTTGTTTATGTCGACAAATGTTTTTGTTCAATTACGGACACTCGTTACGTAGGTATTGCTTTTATGCTATTGTGGGCTTGGCGGTTGCGTAGCTACTAGCTCCTAGTAGCATATGCTACCATGTTTACCTTTTGTAAATGATTTATGTTGCGTCTGACCAGTCTCCCTCTCAGGGAATTTAAATCACCGGTCAATCCCAAATTCTTTAGATGACATATATGCTGAGTAAGAAGGACCAACAAGACAGAATAGGAATATTATTAAGTTTTACTAAAGCTTTAGGAGACCAGTCCAATTGTCCTTTCATATCGACATCGCAAAGTGGTCTGACATTCAATCGGGAAGAGACAACTTTTTGAATAGAAAACAGTCCCCTCGCCCCCGCCCAGAAAGGAATGCATCCCCCCAGCTCCAACACTGATAAGGTAAGAAGGTGGATGCATCACTCCCACATTCCAATGCCTAAGACAAAACACAGACATCTGCAGACAAAGAGAGACAAGCATACAGAGTATAAAAGGAATTAAAGCTACAAGCAGCGATGGACGGGACCGACTTTGACGGCACATAAAATCCAAACCGGAGCAGTAATTAAAACTCTTTCTTCAACTTTTAATCAGAAGGGTTCAATCTCTCTCCTGTGCTAGTTTGAAGCCGACACGACAAACGCGCTCAGAGGAGATAATGTTTGAAAAAAGGTGACCGGTTTTTACAAAACTTTTGTTTTGAAGGGGGAATTGCAAACTTCCTGTTTTTGCTGGGGGTTGTCGATATATGAAATGTAGGTCTAAGTGAGACCTACATAGAGGTTTTTGTTTCATGTCTCTACGACATTCCTACTGGAAGTTACAGGCAGTTTTGTTTGTTTTCTTCCTAGGAGCAGTTTTGTCTGTGTTTTCTTCCTAGGGGGCGCTAGAGCGCAATTTTGAGTTTTGGGGTTGGGGTTTTTTTTATTAGATCGCAATTTTTGCCAGTCCTGATGTGTGTGTCCATTTTGGTGAGTTTTGAAGCATGTTAAGGGGGTCAAATTACAGCTCAAAGAGGAAAAAGTGACTGTTTTTACAAAACTTTTGTTTTGAAGGGGGAATTGCAAACTTCCTGTTGATTTTTGCTGAAGGATGTCCGTGTATGAAATCTAGGTCTAAGTGAGACCTACATAGAGGTTTTTGTTTCATGTCTCTACGACATTCCTACTGGAAGTTACAGGCAGTTTTGTTTGTGTTTTCTTCCTAGGAGCAGTTTTGTCTGTGTTTTCTTCCTAGGGGGCGCTAGAGCGCAATTTTGAGTTTTGGGGTTGGGTTTTTTTTATTAGATCGCAATTTTTGCCAGTCCTGATGTGTGTGTCCAGTTTGGTGAGTTTTGAAGCATGTTAAGGGGGTCAAATTATAGCTCAAAGAGGCAAAAGTGACTGTTTTTACAAAACTTTTGTTTTGAAAGGAGAATTGCAAACTTCCTGTTGATTTTTGCTGAAGGATGTCTGTGTATGAAATCTAGGTCTAAGTGAGACCTACATAGAGGTTTTTGTTTCATGTCTCTCCGACATTCCTAGTGGGAGTTACAGGCAGTTTTGTCTGTGTTTTCTTCCTAGGAGCAGTTTTGTCTGTGTTTTCTTCCTAGGGGGCGCTAGAGCGCAATTTTGAGTTTTGGGGTTGGGGTTTTTTTTTATTAGATCGCAATTTTTGCCAGTCCTGATGTGTGTGTCCATTTTGGTGAGTTTTGAAGCATGTTAAGGGGGTCAAATTACAGCTCAAAGAGGAAAAAGTGACTGTTTTTACAAAACTTTTGTTTTGAAGGGGGAATTGCAAACTTCCTGTTGATTTTTGCTGAAGGATGTCAGTGTATGAAATCTAGGTCTAAGTGAGACCTACATAGAGGTTTTTATTTCATGTCTCTTCCTAGCGGGAGTTACAGGCAGTTTTGTCTCTGTTTTCTTCCTAAGGGGCGCTAGAGCGCAATTTTGAGTTTTGGGGCTAGGTTTTTTTATTAGATCGCAATTTTTGCCAGTCCTGATTTGTGTGTCCAGTTTGGTGAGTTTTGAAGCATGTTAAGGGGGTCAAATTATAGCTCAAAGAGGCAAAAGTGACTGTTTTTACAAAACTTTTGTTTTGAAGGGGGAATTGGAAACTTCCTGTTGATTTTTGCTGAAGGATGTCCGTGTATGAAATCTAGGGCTAAGTAAGACCTACATAGAGGTTTTTGTTTCATGTCTCTGACATTCCTAGTGGGAGTTGCAGGCAGTTTTGTCTGTGTTTTCTACCTAGGGGGCGCTAGAGCGCAATTTTGAGTTTTGGGGCTAGGTTTTTTTGATTAGACCGCAATTTTCGCCAGTCCTGATGTGTGTGTCAAATATGGTGAGTTTTGAAGCATGTTAAGGGGGTCAAATTACAGCTCAAAGAGGCGGCGGTATAATAATAATAAAACCTTACAAATACAATAGGGTCCTCTGTCCCTTTTTGGGACAGAGGGAAAATACTAGCTGCTTTAAACAGGACTATGAATAAAGAAATAACTCTTAAACATATATGCATTCTCCACACTTACTACCTTGTGTTCTTATTAGAGTACATTTAGCTTTGCACATTGGACATTTTACATGCAAGTTGATATCGAATCGAGACTAGTCGCGTCTAAGAATCTTATAGTCTTACTGTCATGTTTGAACCACAGCCATAAGACTGATTGGCTGTGCGGCCACTTGTCCCCAACAAGCTGCTCCAGACTGTTGTGTCAAGTGTTCCAGTCTGTGCAGGTCCGAGTGTCGTCACGAAGATGGACGAGACGTTTTACTGCCGGCGCTCGGCACGCCCACAACGTGTGACGTCGCCGACGTGGACGGCCATAGGCGGGTGAGTCACCTCTCAGTCTTCTCAAGTTTCATTGGAGGTCACAAACAGTTGTTGGGTTGGTCACGTTCGCCCGACACTTTAATGTCTGACAATGATGCAGTAGCGGTCATTGTTGCCATGGCAACAGTCTGTCACATCTACTTACATTGATGGGTTGTTTTTTTTACGGGTGACTTGCAGAACAGATCAGCAGCATGAGGTGTTTTGTGTCCCAATGTGACTCGAGCTTGTTAGTGTTCATCGTCTGGAACCTTTGGCTGCCATTTATGATGATTATGATAATACATACTTTCCTGGAAGTAGAAAGATTATACAAATGTGTGGCTTCTTAAAGGGGAATTTTGCTTATCGTTCCCAGTCCCTATGTAGGAAAAGAACACATGTATTTTTTTTTTTTTTATGCATTCCAACTAGAGATGTCCGATAATGGCTTTTTTGACGATATTCCGATATTGTCCAACTCTTAATTACCGATTCCGATATCAACCGATACCGATATATACAGTAGTGGATATAACACATTGTTATGCCTAATTTTGTTGTGATGCCCGCTAGATGCATTAAACCAGGGGTCACCAACTCGGTGCCCGCGGGCACCAGGTCGCCCGTAAGGACCAGATGAGTCGCCCGCGGGCCTGTTCTAAAAATAAAAATAAAATAAAATAAAATTTTTTTTTTTTTTTTTTTTTTAAATTAAATCTACATAGAAAAAACACAAGATACACTTTCAATCAGTGCATCAACCCAAACAACCTCCCCCATGCACACTCATCCACTCACACAAAAGGGGTTATTTCTTTCTGCTACCAATATTCTGGTTCCCACAACATAGACAACACATCTGCAAGGGACACAGTCCCTAAAGCACACATGATTGTATAGGCTGCTGGTCCACTAACATTTTCATTAATTACTATTTTTTATGTAATTATTTTTATATTGTTTTACTTTCTTTTTTATCCAAGAAAATGTTTTTTATTTATTTATCTTATTTTATTTTATTTTTAAAAAAAGGGCCTTATCTTCAACAGACCAGGTTGTCAATGAAATTGTTTAAAGGGTTTTTTAAACCAGGCCCAGTCCAGATAATGTCCAAGTCGGACTCAGCAACACACACCTTCATTCATGTACACAGAAAAAAATTAGGGAACACAACAGATTGCATATAATTTATAAACAAAATTACATTTTCAAAATAAGCATTTATGTACAGTCCAGATTATGTCCAGGTCACTCAAATTAGGAAACACAACAACAGATATCATATAATCTATAAACATTGTAGTGGATTGTCCGAAGCTTAAACAGGTAACAAAAGTAGTTTAGTACAACAAATTTATTTACCCATTATCAGAAGTGCAGGTTGAATTGAGTTGGCCGTGCAGACAGACCACATGTCACTCCGGAGCAAACAAGACACACACAAGCCAAAATCACTGTCGAGTTCCGGTCTTCTGCCATTTTTTATATGTCTTTTGTGCGTCATTGTTCCTTATCAAGTGCGTCAATGTCTTGTTGTTTTTCCCTATCTGTTCCATAACAACTCGAATCCTTTAGACAGTCAACACATTCTGTAGACAGGTTGGCATGACTTAAAATTCACTTTTGTCCCACAGAAGAGGAAGAGAAATCAAAATGAGCATACATTTTTGACAGACATGAACTATAGGTCAAAGGTCAGAAATTCTACGACAACATAATTATACTTTCAAAATAAGCCTTTGAGGACTTCTCATCTCTTTTTTAATGTTTTTTGGCATCATTATCGTTTTCAACCATGTAACTTTCTAAAGTTAGAAAATACTGAATAAATGTTTTAAAGAAAGTAATACTAAGTGAATATCTGTTTTTGGCCTTAAAAATAAACATTTTACAGAGTACTATAATTAAATTGACTAAATCATGATTGTCAATGAACTCTCCTAAAATAACAGAAACCACATTAAGCTTCATAAACAAACCAATCCTTAAACACATTTTTTCAACTTCCACCCAAAACAAAGACACAATATGACAATACCAAAACAAATGCAGGGTGGATTCAGGCTCCTGACAACAAAATCGGCAATCATCTGACTCTGTCATATTCCATAATTTTAACATTTTCCCTGTGGGTAAGAAGTTATAAATAATTTTAATTTGAAAATAACGATTTTGCACATCGATAGTGGTTTTATTTTGCACATCGATAGTGGTTTTATAGATTAGTTTGAATATGGCATCCCATGGCAACGGGCAGTCAAAAAAGTCCTCCCATTTTCCATATGTGTTGTATGAGGCAGCCTTCAAAGATTTCTTTATTAAATAAAAATTATATATTTTTCTATTTATTTTAGTTCCTTTTTGCCAACTAGAATTTCTTATTAGAGGTTTACAAACTAATAATTTAGTAGTTCCATAATTAATTATTTGTTTCCATCTTTTCCCAATTACTCCAGTTAGTTGATAAAATGAAAAGCTTGAGCAAGCATCACCATACATAGCTCTAAATTCATCATACTTCATAATTTTACCATTCTCATTGATAATATCATTGACAAAAATGATTCCTCTTTCAAACATATTTTTCCAAAAGAAAGGCTTTCCATCTATTACAATATTAGAGTTCATCCATATTAACTGCTGCAAAATATCGTCTCTTTTTTCTGGCACATAAAATTGAAAACACCACTATGAGTGGATTGTTTCCTTTATGAACCCCGCCATGTTTCCCAGCAGACTCTCTGGGAGGGGATCACTTGTAAAAAAGGATACAATTTCTTTTGATACAGTACATGTTTTTTGTCCAACAGGACATTTGTGTACCACTCAATGTTTAAATACATCTTTGGAACAATTGATGCTTTTAAAGACAGACACATAGCTTCAAGGTTGAGAAGTTTCAGGCCCCCATATTCATACTCTTTGTACAAAACCTTTCAAACACAGAACACGCCTCACTGATGCACATCTGCAAGACTCACTCAGAGTTGCAGTGTCAAGTTACACACCAGAGTACAACACACTAGTTAACAGCATGCAATGCCAGGCTTCCCACTAACTGACAAAGAAACAGATAACAGATTTTGTGTCCAGTTCAAAGTGTGACATGATTTAAAAATTGGAGAGTTTACTTTTGTATGTTACATGAGTTATTATTTGTACAAACATGGTGCAAAGTAATTCATGATTTGTTAAAAAATGTTAGTGGCTAGCTAGTTAAAATGGGATATTGTGATTTCACAAGACTGTCTTAGAAGTGATCATTTGAAAATGTTCAATTTTAAAAATGTGCACTTAGAGAAAATATAAAAATAAAGTGTTGCATTTTGATATTTATCTGTTTCTATATATATTTATTGTGAGAAATCATTAAGATGATCAGTGTTTCCACAAAGATAAATATCATTAATTATTCATAATAACAGAGTTAAAGGTAAATTGAGCAAATTGGCTACTTCTGGCAATTTATTTAAGTGTGTATCTAACTGGTAGCCCTTCGCATTAATCAGTACCCAAGAAGTAGCCCTTGGTTTCAAAAAGGTTGGTGACCCCTGCATTAAACAATGTAACAAGGTTTTCCAAAATAAATCAACTCAAAGTTATGGAAAAAAATGCCAACATGGCACTGCCATATTTATTATTGAAGTCACAAAGTGCATAATTTTTTTTTAACATGCCTCAAAACAGCAGCTTGGAATTTGGGACATGCTCTCCCTGAGAGAGCATGAGGAGGTTGAGGTGGGCGGGGTTTGAGTTTGGTAGCGGGGGGTGTATATTGTAGCGTCCCGGAAGAGTTAGTGCTGCGGTTCTGGGTATTTGTTCTGTTGTGTTTATGTTGTGTTACGGTGCGGATGTTCTTCCGAAATGTGTTTGTCATTCTTGTTTGGTGTGGGTTCACAGTGTGGCACATATTTGTAACAGTGTTGAAGTTGTTTATACGGCCACCCTTAGTGTGACCTGTATGGCTGTTGACCAAGTATGCAGTGCATTCACTTGTGTGTGTGAAAAGGCGTAGATATTATGTGATTGGACCGTCACGCAAAGGCGGTGCCTTTAAGGTTTATTGGCGCTCTGTACCACTCCGTACAGCGGCGTTTTAAAAAGTCATACATTTTACTCTTTGAACCCGATGCCGATAATTTCCGATATTACATTTTAAAGCATTTATCGGACATCCCTGATTCCAACTCATAAAATATGGCAAATACAAGGCGGCTAGTGAGATTACTCTATTGCGCTCATAAAACCCTCTAAAAAACAACCAAAAACAGAGCCAACAATACTCCATTTACATGTCGTGACCTGAATATTTACCAAGTATTAATGATATTGTTATTATCATCATCATCATTTCTTTTTATTCCTTTCATGAAAATGCATATATACAAGCTATATACAGTTGACACTTACACTACCGTTCAAAAATTTGGGGTCACATTAAAATGTCCTTATTTTTGAAGGAAAAGCACTGTACTTTTCAATGAAGATAACTTTAAACTAGTCTTAACTTTAAAGAAATACACTCTATACATTGCTAATGTGGTAAATGACTATTCTAGCTGCAAATGTCTGGTTTTTGGTGCAATATATCTACATAGATGTATAGAGGCCCATTTCCAGCAACTATCACTCCAGTGTTCTAATGGTACAATGTGTTTGCTCATTGGCTCAGAAGGCTAATTGATGATTAGAAAACCCTTGTGCAATCATGTTCACACATCTGAAAACAGTTTAGCTCGTTACAGAAGCTACAAAACTGACCTTCCTTTGAGCAGATTGAGTTTCTGGAGCATCACATTTGTGGGGTCAATTAAACGCTCAAAATGGCCAGAAAAAGAGAACTTTCATCTGAAACTCGACAGTCTATTCTTGTTCTTAGAAATGAAGGCTATTCCACAAAATTGTTTGGGTGACCCCAAACTTTTGAACTTTAGTGTATATACATGTATGTTTGTATATACATACATATACATACATGTATATACATACATATACACACATACATGTATGTATATACATACATGTATATACATACATGTATGTATGTATATTTATATACATGTATGTATGTATATGTATATACATGTATGTATGTATGTATATACATACATACATGTATATATGTATGTATATACATGTATGTATGTATGTATGTATGTATGTATGTATATGTATATACATGTATGTATATGTATATTAAAGTTAAAGTACCAATGATGTATACATGTATGTATATACATACATGTATGTATATACATGTATATACATACATGTATGTATGTATATACATGTATATACATACATGTATGTATGTATATACATGTATGTATGTATATACATACATGTATATACATACATGTATATACATACATACATGTATGTATATACATACATGTATGTATGTATATACATACATGTATGTATATGTATATACATACATGTATATACATGTATGTATATACATGTACATACATATACATACATGTGTATACATACATACATATACATACATGTATGTACATATACATACATGTATGTACATATACATATATGTATGTACATATACATACATGTATGTACATATACATACATGTATGTACATATACATACATGTATATACATACATACATACATACATGTATGTATATATATACATGTATGTATGTATATGTATATACATATAAATACATGTATATACATACATACATGTATGTATATACATGCACATATGTACATACATGTATGTATTTATATACATACATGTATGTATGTACATACGTGCATGTATGTTTGTACATATGTGTATATACATGTATACATATACATGTATGTATATACATACATGTATGTATATACACACATGTATGTATATACATACATGTATGTATATACACACATGTATGTATGTATATACATGAATGTATACATGTATGTATGTATGTATATACGTACATACATGTATGTATATACATGCATGTATATACATACATGCGTACATGTATGTACATACATACATACGTGCATGTATTTTAATACATATGTGCATGTATGTACATACATACGTGCATGTATGTACGCATATACATACATGTATGTATATACATACATGTATGTATATACATACATGTATGTATATATATCAATCAATCAATCAATCAATGTTTATTTATATAGCCCTAAATCACAAGTGTCTCAAAGGGCTGTACAAGCCACAACGACATCCTCGGTACAGAGCCCACATACATACATGTATGTATATACATGTATGTATATACATACTTGTATGTATATACATACTTGTATGTATATACATACATGTATGTATATACATACATGTATGTATATACATGTATGTATATACTGTACATGTATGTATATACATGTATGTATATACATGTATGTATATACTGTACATGTATGTATATACATGTATGTATATACATGTATGTATATACATACATGTATATACATTTATGTATGTATGTATATACATACATATACATACATGTATGTATATACATGTATGTATATACATGTATATACATACATGTATATACATGTATGTATGTATATACATCAATACATTTATATACATACATACATGCAGAGCCGGCCCAAGGCATAAGCGTACTAAGCGCTTGCTTAGGGCCCCGCGGCCACCAGGGGGCCCCCAAAAGCAATTAACAAAAAATTCTTATTTTTTTATTTTTTGCATGTACGAGTCTGACTGATGATTTCCAAATGATCAAAGATATATTATTGTACAAAAACACAATTTTAGGTCAACAGAGTGCTGCTGCTGATCTAGGCCTAGTGATTCTTCCTGCCTCACTTTAAATGTAAAGCTGCCTCTGCTGCACCTGTGACGTTTGCCGCCTGCCGTGCAATGCCAGTGCGCACTGGGCATCAAAAGCGCAGATAGAGGCAAAACAATGTCACAAAAAAGGACATATCCTTCAGGTGCAGAAAAAAGGAAGAAGAAGAAAGCTAGGTGACGTTAGCTAGCTAGCGCGGTGCTAGCAATATGTTTTTAGCATCAGGTTACTAGTGAGATATGTTGTTTGCACAAATTGTTTGCAGCAGAGCACGGTAATTTATGTGAGTAAAATAAACATTATTTTTTACATCAACTCATAAGTTATGTGAAACTTCCCCAGGAGCATTGTTAAAATACTTTGGAGGCACAGAATCAGCCCAGAGCCAGTCCACATCCTCAGGCTCAACTGTGAGTGATGAATCCGGTGAGGAAAAGACTGTCACCATACAGTATACTTCAGGGGTCACCAACCTTTTTGAAACCAAGAGCTACTTCTTGGGTACTGATTAATGCGAAGGGCTACCAGTTTGATACACACTTAAATAAATTCCCAGAAATAGCCAATTTTCTCAATTTACCTTTAACTCTATGTTATTATTAATAATTAATGATATTTACACTTAATTGAACGGTTTAAAAAAGGAGAAAACCAGAAAAAAATGACAATTAAATTTTGAAACATAGTTTATCTTCAATTTTGACTCTTTAAAATTCAAAATTCAACCGCAAAAAAGAAATGAAAAACTAGCTAATTTGAATATTTTTGAAAAAATTAAAAAAATAATTTTTGGAACATCATTAGTAATGTTTCCTGATTAAGATCAATGTTAGAATTTTGATGACATGTTTTAAATAGGTTAAAATCCAATCTGCACTTTGTTAGAATATATAACAAATTGGACCAAGCTATGTTTCTAACAAAGATAAATCATTATTTCTTCTAGTTTTTCCAGAACAAAAATTTTAAAAGAAATTCAAAAGACTTTGAAATAAGATTTAAATTTGATTCTACAGATTTTCTAGATTTGACAGAATCATTTTTTTGAATTTTAATAATAATAAGTTTGAAGAAATATTTCACAAAGATTCCGCGTCGAAAAAACAGAAGCTAAAATGAAGAATTAAATTAAAATGTATTTATTATTCTTTACAATAAAAAAAATTAATTTACTTGAACATTGATTTAAATTGTCAGGAAAGAAGAGGAAGGAATTTAAAAGGTATATGTGTTTAAAAATCATTTTTAAGGTTGTATTTTTTCTCTAAAATTGTCTTTCTGAAAGTTATAAGAAGCAAAGTTTTAAAAAATTATGAATTTATTTAAACAAGTGAAGACCGAGTCTTTAAAATATTTTCTTGGATTTTCAAATTCTATTTGAGTTTTGTCTCTCTTAGAATTAAAAATGTCGGGCAAAGCGTGACCAGCTTGCTAGTAAATAAATAACATTTAAAAAATAGAGGCAGCTCATTGGTAAGTGCTGCTATTTGAGCTATTTTTAGAACAGGCCAGCGGGCTACTCATCTGGTCCTTACGGGCTACCTGGTGCCCGCGGGCACCGCGTTGGTGACCCCTGGTATACATTTAATTTCTTAGTATAAACATTACACCTGAAGGGAAATTAATATAGTCAAAGTATCTCATTAATATGTGTGCCTATATGTATGTATGTATGTATTTCATCTTAGGTCCATCTCCATCCTCTACAGTGCTCTCTCACACACCTCCATCCTCTGTGCCCACTGTCCCCTCCATGTCTGAAACCACAGCTGATTTATCTAGTAAGTTAACTGCAAAACACCCTTTATAATTGCTCATTGTACTGCAGAACATTCTGAGATTCATAATTATGTCCAACAATGCAATTTAATGACCTTATAGGTCCTTCTTTTTTAGTCATTGTTTATAGTAGGTGTGTGAATGATCAACAATCAATATTATTGGCAGAAATAGAGGGCCCCAAAATCAAGTTTTGCTTCGGGCCCCATGGAGGCTTGGGCCGGCACTGCATGCATGTATATACATACATGTATGTATATACATACATACCTATATGTATATACATGTATGTATGTATATACATACATATACATAAATGTATATACATACATGTATGTATGTATATACATACATATACTTAAATGTATATACATACATGTATGTATGTTTGTATATACATACATGTATGTATATACATGTATGTATATACATACATGTATATACATACATGTATATACATATACATACATGTATGTATGTATATACATACATGTATATACATACATGTATATACATACATGTATATACATGTATGTATGTATATACATACATGTATATACATACATGTATGTATATACATACATGTATATACATACATGTATATACATACATGTATGTATGTATATACATACATGTATATACATACATGTATGTATATACATACATATATGTATATACATACATACATACATGTATGTATATACATACATGTATGTATATACATACATGTATGTATATGTATGTATATACATACATGTATGTATATACATACATGTATGCATATGTATGTATATACATACATGTATGTATATGTATGTATATACATACATGTATATACATATATGTATGTATATACATACATGTATGTATATACATACATGTATGTATATACATGTATGTATATACATTTATATACATGTATGTATATACATTTATGTATATACATACATGTATGTATATACATACATGTATGTATATACATTTATATACATACATGTATGTATATACATTTATGTATATACATACATGTATGTATATACAAACATGTATGTACAGACATACATGTATGTATGTATATACATGTATGTATATACGTGTATGTATGTATATAAATGTATATACGTGTATGTATGTATATAAATGTATATACATACATGTATGTATATATGTATGTATATACATACATGTATATAAATGTATATACATACATGTATGTATATGTATGTATTAGGGATGTCCGATAATGGCTTTTTGCCGATATTCCGATATTGTCCAACTCTTTAATTACCGATACTGATATCAACCGATACCAATATCAACCGATATATGCAGTCGTGGAATTATCACATTATTATGCCTAATTTGGACAACCATGTATGGTGAAGATAAGGTACTTTTTAAAAAAAATAATAAAATAAGATAACTAAATTAAAAACATTTTCTTGAATAAAAAAGAAAGTAAAACAGTTACATAGAAACTAGTAATTAATGAAAATGAGTAAAATTAACTGTTAAAGGTTAGTACTATTAGTGGACCAGCAGCACGCACAATCATGTGTGCTTACGGACTGTATCCCTTGCAGACTGTATTGATATATATTGATATATAATGTAGGAACCAGAATATTGATAACAGAAAGAAATGGGGGGAGGGAGGTTTTTTGGGTTGGTGCACTAATTGTAAGTGTATCTTGTGTTTTTTTATGTTGCTTTAATAAAATAAAATAAACTAAAAAATAAATTAAAAAAACAAACACGATACAGATAATAAAAAAAACAATACCGATAATTTCCGATATTACATTTTAACGCATTTATCGGCCGATAATATCGGCAGGCCGATATTATCGGACATCCCTAGTGTGTATGTATATGTATGTATATACATACATGTGTGTATGTATATGTATGTATATACATACATGTATATACATACATGTATGTATATACATACATGTATATACATACATGTATGTATATACATACATGTATATACATACATGTATGTATATACATTTATGTATATACATACATGTATATACATGTATGTATGTATATGTATGTATACCCAGCCGAGTCATACCAAAGACTATAAAAATGGGACCCATAACCTCCCTGCTTGGCACTCAGCAACAAAGGGTTGGAATTGGGGGTTAAATCACCAAAATGATTCCCGGGCGCGGCGCCGCTGCTGCCCACTGCTCCCGAAGGGGATGGGACAAATGCACACATCTAGTGTGTGTGTGACAATCATTGGTACTTTAATCTTAATCTTTAATACAAACATACATGTACATACATACATGTACGTATATACATATACATGTACGTACATACGTGCATGTATGTACGTATATACGTGCATGTATGTACGTATATTTATATACATGTATATTCATACATGCACGTATGTACATACATACATGTATGTATGTATATACATACATGTATATAGATGTATGTATACATGTATATACATAAATGTATACATACATGTATGTATGTATGTATGTATGTATATACATACATACATGTATGTATGTACATGTATATACACACATGTATGTATGTACATGTATATACATACATACATATATGTATGTATATACATACATACATGTATATACATACATATATGTATGTATATACATACATACATGTATATACATGTATGTATGTATATAAATACATACATGTATGTACATACATACATGTATGTACGTATGTATATGTATGTATATACATATATGTATATACATGTATGTATATACATGTATGTATGTATATACATGTATGTATGTATATACATGTATGTATGTATATACATACATGTATGTATGTATATACATACATACATGTATGTATGTATATACATGTACGTACATACGTGCATGTATGTACGTATATACATACACACACATGTATATACATACATACATGTATATACATGTATGTATGTATATACATACATACATGTATGTATGTATATACATGTACATACATACATGTATGTATATACGTACATGTACATACATACATGTATGTATGTATATACATGTATGTATATACATGTACGTATATACATGTACGTACATACGTGCATGTATGTACGTACATACGTGCATGTATGTACGTATATATGTGCATGTATGTACGTATATTTATATACATACATGTATATTCATACATGCACGTATGTACATACATACATGTATGTATGTATATACATAAATGTATATACATAAATGTATACATACATGTATGTATATACATAAATGTATACATACATGTATGTATATACATAAATGTATACATACATGTATGTATATACATAAATGTATACATACATGTATGTATATACATAAATGTATACATACATGTATGTATATACATAAATGTATACATACATGTATGTATATACATAAATGTATACATACATGTATGTATGTATGTATATACATACATGTATGTATATACATACATACATGTATATACATACATACATGTATGTATGTATATACATACATACATGTATGTATGTACATGTATATACATACATGTATGTATGTACATGTATATACATACATGTATGTATGTACATGTATATACATACATACATGTATGTATGTATATACATACATACATGTATGTATGTATATACATGTACATACATACATGTATGTATGTATATACATACATGTATATAGATGTATGTATACATGTATATACATAAATGTATACATACATGTATGTATGTATGTATATACATACATACATGTATGTATGTACATGTATATACACACATGTATGTATGTACATGTATATACATACATACATGTATGTATGTATATACATACATACATGTATGTATGTATATACATACATACATACATGTATATACATGTATGTATGTATATAAATACATACATGTATGTACATACATACATGTATGTATATACATGTATGTACGTATGTATGTATATACATGTATGTATATACATGTATGTATATACATACATGTATGTATGTATATACATACATACATGTATGTATGTATATACATGTACGTACATACGTGCATGTATGTACGTATATACATACACACACATGTATATACATACATACATGTATATACATACATGTATGTATGTATATACATACATACATGTATGTATGTATAAACATGTACATACATACATGTATGTATATACCAGAGGTGGGACCAAGTCATTGCTTTGCAAGTCACAAGTAAGTCTCAAGTCTTTGCCCTCAAGTCTCGAGTCAAGTCCCGAGTCAAGACAGGCAAGTCCCGAGTCAAGTCCAAAGTCAAGACTGGAAAGTCTCAAGTCAAGTCACAAGTCCTGCATTTTGAGTTTCGAGTCCTTTCAAGTCCTTTTAACCACAGACTAATATTTTTACACAGATTGTGTATGCTTTTAAACCGCTGTATTTATTTATTAAAACAAGTGCATTTGAAATAGCAGGAAAAAAAATAGTACTGACATTGCAATTCATAATAGCACTATTAACCAGTCATTTTAATAGTTTAAACAATTTTAAACATTTAACTCATTCCTTTACAGAATAAACACATTTGCAAAAACAAGTGCAACTGTACTTATTTGTACAAAAGTGTTAACATTGTATTTCCATGGCATATTGCATTGTAACTAGTTCCACAGCAGTTTCTATTCTGTTCTTACCTTATCTCATTGATCTCATCTCATACTGTATGTGTGTTTATGTGTGCGTACACATGAAAAACATAACAAATACATGAACATAACAATGAACAGAGTTGTACTTTTTAGATGTCAGGGCCCTATGCAATATGTACACATATTCTTAATATAGTATACATTTTAACTGACCTTTATTTGACTATGTTTGTCTTTTTGTACGTGGCTAAAATATGCTGTGCTGCTGACCGCCGTCTAACGTTATGTTACTGTGTGTGATACATTGACTAACGTAACATTATATGTAGGTACCTCATGCAACCCTGCTTAAAAAAATCACTTGACAAAAAGTATGAATAAGGTGGCAAACTGCAGTGGACGCAACATATTCCTGTGTTTGAAATGATGTTATAACCACAGACATCTTGTAAGTACACGCAGTATTGGTTGCTGTGACGCGAGCAAATTGCATCTTGAAGTGGTGATGAGGAGCCGGCGAGCAGCCTAAACTGACAGTTGACAGGTAGAAAACAGGTGTTCAGCGTTTTCCTGCTCAAATGAGCGGACTGTTGAAAATAGGAATCGGGGGATTACTTTTCACAAGTAAGATTTAACATTAATGTACTATTGGTTGTATTTTATGAAAATAACATTACCTCAGAGTTGAGAAGGAGCAAAGATCTTCAATATTTGTATGTGAAAATGACAAATAAATCTTCTGGGGGAGGATGACGCCCCTACAGGGGTTTGGTTTACAAACTTTCAGCCCCACCTAAAACAAAATTCACCAGCCGCCACTGATTATGATGCATTCTCATTTTAGGCAAAATATAAGACAATACTTTCTTAACAGTATAATTGTAAACAGGAATAAGTCTTCAAGTAACAATATTCAAATACTAACATTGTTGGGTAAAACAGAATTTGGTTTTATTCTGAATCCAGTGAAACAGATTGGTGGTTTTAGCTGATATAAAGAGTTTCAGGTGTTTATATGTTTAAGTATTTGGCAGACGCTTTTATCCAAAGCGACATACATAAAAAATACATATATAACAATCACTGTAAACATTATCATTTAAGGGAAGAATGTAATACAAAATATCAATACAAAGTGTCAAGACAGAATAAACTCTCTGCTGCTGCAGCAACAAAGATACAGTCTATAAGATATATAGATATCTAATGTATTCATACATTGTTTATGTAGGATATACGCATGTATATATAACGTAATCATATTGTTTCTTCAACTTAAAAATAGCTGACCGTTTTTTCCCCCTTCTCTGGGTTTATATTCCCAGTTTTGATCTCGGACGTCTGGTCACTTATAGCATATAAGAATATTATATTACTGTTAAGCAAACTATGAATAATAAAACATGTGTCCGTTATCATAGCTACACGTATGACAAAAAAGCGCATGAAAATGATTGGTATTCAGTGAGGTAAAATGAATTAAATGCGCTGACAGTTCATTGCTCCTGCCAAATGAATTGCACTGAGTGGAGCGGATCACCACTCCAAGATGGCGGCCCCGCGTCTCGTCTGCGCCAGTAGGCAGTAGCGCTCGATGCTGCGTACCCTTATAAGATGTCTATGGTTATGACGTTAGCAGTGAGTTTACAGCCTCACTGATTTAACTACACAGCAAATAAAAGTCATGTTACTTAGCCAATAAACGTTAGCTTACATTCAAAACTTACCCTTCTTTGTGCAACTTCAAATGTCGAACGAAGTTGGAAGTTGTTGCGTCTCCGTCTGTAATATTCGAACTGCGTGATTTGCATACGGCAATTCGTTTTTTGTAGACCAAGTCGTAGTTTTTATACCCGAACGAAACCAACTTTGGTATAAATCTTTCTCACTGGTGCGTTGTTTGACAACTCTTGTTCATTGGTTGTCCTGCAATTTGATTGGCTGGATGCTGTGTGATGAAAACAATGTAGATCTAATTTGATTGGCTGTTGTACTGAGAGCACACACGCTGACAAGCAGCACACACGCTGATAGACAGACACATACAAAATGAAAGCTACGGAGCGCTCCCAAATAACTTTTTAAGCTTTAGGTTTTGGGGAAAGTAGCAAGTCATGTCAAGTCAAAAGGCTCAAGTCCAAGTGAAGTCACAAGTCATTGATGTTAAATATATATATATATATATATATATATATATATATATATATATATATATATATATATATATATATATATATACATGTATATATATATATATATATATATATATATACATGTATATATATATATATATATATATATATATATATATATATATATATATATATGTATGTGTGTGTGTATATATATGTATTCCAATTGTTTTAGTTTTGTATTAGTAGTTATAGAAAGCTGTTAAAAACCAGCTTTTGATCTCGATCTCCAACAAAAAGTAAATAAACATTTCACTGATAAGCGATGAAAAGAACAAAAGTGGTGTAGTTGGTAAGAAGACACGTGCTCGTCTAACAATCTGCTGCGTCGTCCTCGTCTGCTCCGTTGCAACATTCATGAACAGTGCAAGTCATCAACATGTAAAAGGTTTAGTCAGCAATCCTTCAATTCGATTACAGCGTTTTCTTGGTAGCGTCACGGCCGCTGCATTAAAGTGTTTTGCTGAGCTCGCCATCACATGACGTCCCAATACTTTTGTGGGACACAACTCACAGCCGTACCTAATTAATGAGAGGACCTAATGCCGTACCTAATGAGAGGACCCCTCCCTCATTATTGTCTTTATTGAACATTCCATCAAACGTCCACACAACAAGTGACTTTTGCACGACACGTTTAAGGTGATGAAATATGACCATAACAACAAAAGTTCAGAAAGTTGTCAAAAAGTGCAAAGGTTGGCAACAGTCTTACTAATAAGGTGAAGTCCTCACAGTCCTTTGACCAGCACCACCCTCCTCACAGTCCTTTGACCAGCACCACCCTCCTCACAGTCCTTTGACCAGCACCACCCTCCTCACAGTCCTTTGACCAGCACCACGGCCCTCTGGGACAACTTGTCCGTGTTCTTGCCGTCGCTGCGTTGGCGCCGCAAGGTGAGGAAGCTGAAGCCGGCCTCCAGGTTGAAACTTCTCTTCCTGCCGGCCATCAAGTTCTTGTTGTTTTTGTTGCCCTTGACGACGGGCACGTTGTCCAACATCACCTCCGCCCCTTCCGCTCGCTCACCTGCGACACACCACGATCATGTGACCAACACGCACTATTCCTCTTTTTTTGCATCAGTCAACATTTGCATTTGACAACCAAGGGTGCACACAATGAATTGATTAACAGTGTACTACTACTAGAGAGTAGTACTCTGTGTACTACTCTCAGTAGTAGTACACAGTGTACTACTCGCTGTAGTAGTACACAGTGTACTACTCGCTGTAGTAGTACACAGTGTACTACTCGCTGTAGTAGTACACAGTGTACTACTCGCTGTAGTAGTACACAGTGTACTACTCGCTGTAGTAGTACTCAGTGTACTACAGAGAGTAGTGTAGTCAGTGTACTACTCTCTGTAGTAGTACACAGTGTACTACTCTCTGTAGTACACAGAGAGTAGTACATATACATGCATGTATATACATACATGTATGTATGTACATACATACATATACATACATGTATGTATGTATGTATATACATACATGCATGTATGTACATACATACATGTATGTATGTACATACATACATGTATGTATATACATACATACATGCATGTACGTATATACATACATGTATGTATGTATATACATACATGTATGTATGTATATACATACATGTATGTATGTATATACATACATGTATGTATGTATATACATACATGTATGTATATACATACATACATACATGTATGTATGTATATACATACATGTATGTATGTATATACATACATGTATGTATGTATATACATACATGTATGTATGTATATACATACATGTATGTATATACATACATACATGTATGTATGTATATACATACATGTATGTATGTATATACATACATACATACATACATACATGTATGTATGTATATACATACATACATGTATGTATATACATACATGTATGTATATACATACATACATGTATGTATATACATACATACATGTATGTATGTATGTATGTATATACATACATGTATGTATGTATATACATACATGTATGTATATACATACATACATGTATGTATATACATACATACATGCATGTACGTATATACATACATGTATGTATGTATATACATACATGTATGTATGTATATACATACATGTATGTATGTATATACATACATGTATGTATGTATATACATACATGTATGTATGTATATACATACATGTATGTATGTATATACATACATGTATGTATGTATATACATACATGTATGTATATACATACATACATGTATGTATGTATATACATACATGTATGTATATACATACATACATGTATGTATATACATACATACATGTATGTATGTATGTATATACATACATACATGTATGTATATACATACATACATGTATGTATGTATGTATGTATATACATACATGTATGTATGTATATACATACATGTATGTATATACATACATGTATGTATATACATACATGTATGTATATACATACATACATGTATGTATATACATACATCTCTGTAGTAGTACACAGTGTACTACTCTATGTAGTACACAGTGTACTACTCTCTGTAGTAGTACACAGTGTACTACTACAGAGAGTAGTACAGTGTACTACAGAGAGTAGTAAACTGTGTACTACTCTCTGTAGTACACAGTGTACTACTCTCCGTAGTAGTACACAGTGTACTACTACAGAGAGTAGTACAGTGTACTACTCTCTGTAGTAGTACACTGTGTACTACTCTCCGTAGTAGTACACAGTGTACTACTACAGAGAGTAGTACAGTGTACTACTCTCTGTAGTACACTGTGTACTACTCTCTGTAGTACACTGTGTACTACTCTCTGTAGTACACTGTGTACTACTACAGAGAGTAGTACACTGTGTACTATTCTCTGTAGTACACTGTGTACTACTACAGAGAGTAGTACACTGTGCACTATTCTCTGTAGTACACTGTGTACTACAGAGAGTAGTACACTGTGTACTATTCTCTGTAGTACACTGTGTAATACTACAGAGAGTAGTACACTGTGTACTATTCTCTGTAGTACACTGTGTACTACTACAGAGAGTAGTACACTGTGCACTATTCTCTGTAGTACACAGTGTACTACAGAGAGTAGTACACAGTGTACTATTCTCTGTAGTACACTGTGTACTACAGAGAGTATTGCACAGTGTACTACAGAGAGTAGTACACTGTATACTATTCTCTGTAGTACACTGTGTACTACAGAGAGTAGTACACAGTGTACTATTCTCTGTAGTACACTGTGTACTACTACAGAGAGTAGTACACAGTGTACTACAGAGAGTAGTACACTGTGTACTACAGAGAGTAGTACACAGTGTACTATTCTCTGTAGTACACTGTGTACTACTACAGAGAGTAGTACACAGTGTACTACTCTCTGACTACAGAGAGTAGTACACAGTGTACTACTCTCTGTAGTAGTACACAGTGTACTACAGAGAGTAGTACTCTGTAGTAGTACACAGTGTACTACTCTCTGTAGTAGTACACAGTGTACTACTCTCTGTAGTACACAGTGTACTACAGAGAATAGTACACTGTGTACTACTCTCTGTAGTACACAGTGTACTACAGAGAATAGTACACTGTGTACTATTCTCTGTAGTACACTGTGTACTACAGAGAGTAGTACACAGTGTACTATTCTCTGTAGTACACTGTGTACTACTCTCTGTAGTACACAGTGTACTACAGAGAATAGTACACAGTGTACTATTCTCTGTAGTACACAGTGTACTACAGAGAATAGTACACTGTGTACTACTCTCTGTAGTACACAGTGTACTACAGAGAATAGTACACTGTGTACTATTCTCTGTAGTACACTGTGTACTACAGAGAGTAGTACACAGTGTACTATTCTCTGTAGTACACAGTGTACTACAGAGAATAGTACACTGTGTACTACTCTCTGTAGTACACAGTGTACTACAGAGAATAGTACACTGTGTACTATTCTCTGTAGTACACTGTGTACTACAGAGAGTAGTACACAGTGTACTATTCTCTGTAGTACACTGTGTACTACAGAGAGTAGTACACTGTGTACTACTACAGAGTACTACTCTCTGTAGTACACTGTGTACTACTACAGAGAGTAGTACACTGTGTACTACAGAGAGTAGTACACTGTGTACTACTCTCTGACTACAGAGAGTAGTACACAGTTTACTACTCTCTGTAGTACACTGTGTACTACTACTACAGAGAGTAGTACACTGTGTACTACTACAGAGAGTAGTACACAGTGTACTACTCTCTGTAGTACACTGTGTACTACTCTCTGTAGTAGTACACAGTGTACTACTGGAGGAGTAGTACATTGTGTACTACTCTCTGTAGTACACAGTGTACTACTCTCTGTAGTAGTACACAGTGTACTACTCTCTGTAGTAGTACACAGTGTACTACTCTCTGTAGTAGTACACAGTGTACTACTCTCTGTAGTAGTACACTGTGTACTACTCTCTGTAGTACACAGTGTACTACAGAGAATAGTACACTGTGTACTACTACAGAGAGTAGTACACTGTGTACTACTACAGAGAGTAGTACACTGTGTACTACTACAGAGAGTAGTACACTGTGTACTACAGAGAGTAGTACACAGTGTACTACTCTCTGTAGTAGTACACAGTGTACTACTCTCTGTAGTACACAGTGTACTACTCTCTGTAGTAGTACACAGTGTACTACTCTCTGTAGTAGTACACAGTGTACTACTCTCTGTAGTAGTACACAGTGTACTATTCTCTGTAGTATACTGTGTACTACAGAGAGTAGTACACAGTGTACTACTCTCTGACTACAGAGAGTAGTACACAGTGTACTACTCTCTGACTACAGAGAGTAGTACACAGTTTACTACTGTAGTAAACTGTGTACTACTCTCTGTAGTCAGAGAGTAGTACACTGTGTACTACTACAGAGAGTAGTACACAGTGTACTACTCTCTGACTACAGAGAGTAGTACACAGTGTACTACAGAGAATAGTACACTGTGTACTATTTTCTGTAGTACACTGTGTACTACAGAGAGTAGTACACAGTGTACTATTCTCTGTAGTACACTGTGTACTACAGAGAGTAGTACACAGTGTACTATTCTCTGTAGTACACTGTGTACTACAGAGAGTAGTACACTGTGTACTACTACAGAGAGTAGTACACTGTGTACTACTACAGAGTACTACTCTCTGTAGTACACTGTGTACTACTACAGAGAGTAGTACACTGTGTACTACTCTCTGACTACAGAGAGTAGTACACAGTTTACTACTCTCTGTAGTACACTGTGTACTACAGAGAGTAGTACACAGTGTACTATTCTCTGTATTACACTGTGTACTACTACTACAGAGAGTAGTACACTGTGTACTACTACAGAGAGTAGTACACTGTGTACTATTCTCTGTAGTACACTGTGTACTACAGAGAGTAGTACACAGTGTACTATTCTCTGTAGTACACAGTGTACTACAGAGAGTAGTACACTGTGTACTACTCTCTGACTACAGAGAGTAGTACACAGTTTACTACAGTAGTACACTGTGTACTACTCTCTGTAGTACACAGTGTACTACAGAGAATAGTACACTGTGTACTACTACAGAGAGTAGTACACTGTGTACTACTACAGAGAGTAGTACACTGTGTACTACTACAGAGAGTAGTACACTGTGTACTACTACAGAGAGTAGTACACTGTGTACTACTACAGAGAGTAGTACACTGTGTACTACAGAGAGTAGTACACTGTGTACTACAGAGAGTAGTACACTGTGTACTACAGAGAGTAGTACACAATGTACTACTCCTTCAGTAGTACACTGTGTACTACTACAGAGAGTAGTACACTGTGTACTACAGAGAGTAGTACACAATGTACTACTCCTTCAGTAGTACACATGTACTACTACAGAGAGTAGTACATGTGTACTACTCCTTCAGTAGTACACTAAGGAAGTAACAATATGAAAATGTCATCAAGGTTATTGTGGTAGTTCATGTTGACTGTGCTCAAAAAGTATTTATACACAAACTGAAATCTGTTGACCAAGTATTTTTGACATCATATAAATAAACACACAGTGTTTCTTATGCAATTAGTATTTTAACAGTTTTATGACTAATTTCTTACAGTTTGAAGTATTTGATTTGTACTGTAATACTTCAAGATTTATTTAAATGAAAAGTGCCTTACAAATATGGAATATTACTTATTTTTTGCGTGTCCTACTTTGTTCAGTGGTCCTTGAACGCACCGTAAAAACCCCTGCGTCTCATACATTAGGATCACTCAGTGTGTACAATTACACAACTTAGTTGCTCCCACAGTAATGTGTGACATTGGGGAAAGACGTTAATGTCTCTTGTTTTCATGTCAGCATTTGATCTGCCGCCAGTCAACTTTATCAAAGTGCAATTTTCAATGACCATTTCTCCATCGTTTGCATGTAAAAGGTAATACTAACCATCTGGAGTTTTTATTATTACTGTTTATCTGTAGTAAGATACTATTATTTACTGAGTAGTACAACTAAAATACTACTTAACCAGCGCTGTAACTGAACTGCATACTTCCAAGTACATGCAGTCATAGTTTAGTGCATACTTTTGTAGTAGTCTGCTTTACTTTACACATATTCACACTACTATGAATACTACTGAATACTATTGACTTGAGCAGACTCTACACACTACTATTATAGTACTACATACTAACTATGCTACCAAGTTACTGCTGAGTATATACAGTAGGTGAAGTACTAAGTGTACTTGTCATTAGTGCTGTCACTGCACTGCATAAAGTAAAACTACTAAATGATGTATGAATTTTACTGTATACTATTAGGTTGTACTACACAAGAAGTATTGTAGTACTACATACTAAATATACTAAGTACATGCAGTAGGTGAAGTGCAAAGTGTACTCGTCAGTACTATTACTATTGTAGTACTACATACTAACTACACTAAGTACATACAGTAGGTGAAGTGCAAAGTGTAGTTGTCAGTACTATTACTATTGTAGTACTACATACTAACTATGCTAAGTACATGCAGTAGGTGACGTGCAAAGTGTACTTTGGTTTACTACATGATTTACGCACTATTACGATTGTAGTACTACATACTAAGTATACTAAGTACATGCAGTAGGTGACGTGCAAAGTGCACTCGTCAGTACTATTACTATTGTAGTACTACATACTAACTATACTAAGTACATGCAGTAGGTGACGTGCAAAGTGCACTCGTCAGTACTATTACTATTGTAGTACTACATACTAACTATACTAAATACGTGCAGTAGGTGAAGTGCAAAGTGTACTTTGGTTTACTGCATGATGTACGCACCATTACTATTGTAGTACTACATACTAACTATACTAAGTACATGCAGTAGGTGACGTGCAAAGTGCACTCAGTACTATTACTATTGTAGTACTACATACTAACTATACTAAATACGTGCAGTAGGTGAAGTGCAAAGTGGTGTACTCATCAGTACTATTACTATTGTAGTACTACATACTAACTACACTAAGTGCATGCAGTAGGTGACGTGCAAAGTGCACTCGTCAGTACTATTACTATTGTAGTACTACATACTAACTACACTAAGTGCATGCAGTAGGTGACGTGCAAAGTGTACTTGTCAGTACTATTACTATTGTAGTACTACATACTAACTATACTAAGTACATGCAATAGGTGATGTGCAAAGTGTACTCGTCAGTACTATGACTATTGTAGTACTACACACTAACTATACTAAGTGCATACAGTAGGTGAAGTGCAAAGTGTACTTTGGTTTACTACATGATTTATGCACTATTATTATTGTAGTACTACATACTAAGTATACTAAGTACATGCAGTAGGTGACGTGCAAAGTGTACTCGTCAGTACTATAACTATTGTAGTACTACATACTAACTATACTTAGTACATGCAGTAGGTGACGTGCAAAGTGTACTTGTCAGTACTATAACTATTGTAGTACTACATACTAACTATACTAAGTACATGCAGTAGGTGACGTGCAAAGTGTACTCGTCAGTACTATTACTATTGTAGTACTACATACTAACTATACTAAGTACATGCAGTAGGTGACGTGCAAAGTGTACTCGTCAGTACTATTACTATTGTAGTACTACATACTAACTATACTAAGTACCTGCAGTAGGTGACGTGCAAAGTGTACTCATCAGTACTATTACTATTGTAGTAGTACATACTAAGTATACTAAGTACATGCAGTAGGTGACGTGCAAAGTGTACTTTGGTTTACTACATGATTTACGCACTATTACTATTGTAGTACTACATACTAAGTATACTAAGTACATGCAGTAGGTGACGTGCAAAGTGCACTCGTCAGTACTATTACTATTGTAGTACTACATACTAACTATACTAAGTACATGCAGTAGGTGGCGTGCAAAGTGCACTCGTCAGTACTATTACTATTGTAGTACTACATACTAACTATACTAAATACGTGCAGTAGGTGAAGTGCAAAGTGTACTTTGGTTTACTGCATGATGTACGCACTCTCTGTAGTAGTACAGTACTATTGTAGTACTACATACTAACTATACCAAGTACATGCAGTAGGTGACGTGCAAAGTGCACTCGTCAGTACTATTACTATTGTAGTACTACATACTAACTATACCAAGTACATGCAGTAGGTGACGTGCAAAGTGCACTCGTCAGTACTATTACTATTGTAGTACTACATACTAACTATACTAAATACGTGCAGTAGGTGAAGTGCAAAGTGGTGTACTCATCAGTACTATTACTATTGTAGTACTACATACTAACTACACTAAGTGCATGCAGTAGGTGACGTGCAAAGTGCACTCGTCAGTACTATTACTATTGTAGTACTACATACTAACTACACTAAGTGCATGCAGTAGGTGATGTGCAAAGTGTACTCGTCAGTACTATTACTATTGTAGTACTACATACTAACTATACTAAGTACATGCAATAGGTGATGTGCAAAGTGTACTCGTCAGTACTATGACTATTGTAGTACTACACACTAACTATACTAAGTGCATGCAGTAGGTGAAGTGCAAAGTGTACTTTGGTTTACTACATGATTTATGCACTATTATTATTGTAGTACTACATACTAAGTATACTAAGTACATGCAGTAGGTGACGTGCAAAGTGTACTCGTCAGTACTATAACTATTGTAGTACTACATACTAACTATACTTAGTACATGCAGTAGGTGACGTGCAAAGTGTACTTGTCAGTACTATAACTATTGTAGTACTACATACTAACTATACTAAGTACATGCAGTAGGTGACGTGCAAAGTGTACTCGTCAGTACTATTACTATTGTAGTACTACATACTAACTATACTAAGTACATGCAGTAGGTGACGTGCAAAGTGTACTCTTCAGTACTATTACTATTGTAGTACTACACACTAACTATACTAAGTGCATGCAGTAGGTGAACTGCAAAGTGTACTTTGGTTTACTACATGATTTACGCACTATTACTATTGTAGTACTACATACTAACTATACTAAGTACATGCAGTAGGTGACGTGCAAAGTGTACTCGTCAGTACTATTACTATTGTAGTACTACATACTAACTATACTAAGTACATGCAGTAGGTGACGTGCAAAGTGTACTCGTCAGTACTATTACTATTGTAGTAGTACATACTAAGTATACTAAGTACCTGCAGTAGGTGACGTGCAAAGTGTACTCATCAGTACTATTACTATTGTAGTAGTACATACTAAGTATACTAAGTACATGCAGTAGGTGAAGTGCAAAGTGTTTACTACATCACCTACAGTATAAACACAGCATTTATCGATTTGATCTTAAATGCTAATTAAGTGGGTGTGGCCAAAGAGATGACATCACACTAAGGCATGTCCAACATTTCCCCCTAACACTAAAACAGGGCAAAGAGGTCATGTGACTTTGACAAATCCCCAGATGAAGTATTGTAGTAGGTGTGTACAAAGTGTAAATAGGCCACGCCTCCTCCTCCCCATCACTCACCTCTCTCCAGGTCGCACTCGGGCGACGAGGCTCCGCTGCACTCGCTGCGAGGGCCGAGTACGGGCGAGATGAGGCCGAAGTCGGACAGGGAGACGGAGGCGGGGAGGTCCAGGCTGCAGGGTCTGGAGGGCGGAGCGGAGGTGAAGAGGTAGGAGGACAGGAGGTCCTGAGGGCTGCTGCGGGTGGAGGTGAGACTGCACGTGGAGCGGCTTTCCGAATCTTCCTCCGACGTGACGCTGCCGGCGCCGCACGCCTCGTCGTCCAGACACATCGACATCACTGCAGGGGGCGCCAGAGAGGAGTCGAGTCGCCGCAGAAACAGGAAACCAGACGGCGGGTGCAATCGTGTCTTACTGGAGATGCCGTCGGACTCCATCTTGAAGTTGGCGGCGTCCGCCTCGCCGACGCCGTTGTCGTCCTCGGCGCCCACGCCCTGCCCCCGCGGGCCCATGGCGGAGTTGCGCCGGCGCTCGTGGATCTCGTCAGAGATGGTCTCCAGGTTCCTGAGGGCCGCCTTGTACTCGGCCTTGGCCTGGGACAGCTTGGCCTGCCGCTCGTCCACGGTCTTCTTCAGGTTCTGCATGGGGGGGGGGGAGACGGCGAGTCAGCGCGTGCCGATAAACCAGGACTGGGCAAATATTTTGACTCAGGGGCCACATTTACAGGAAAAAAATGTGTCTGGGGGCCGCTATATCTATTTTGATCAACAAAACCTCACAATAATGTCTGATTGAATGCTAAAAACTTCATGACGTAATGGAATTTTACATTTTTCTATTAAGGATAAAACACTTAATATTGACAAAATATGAATGCCACACCCCCGTTCGATCGACATATTTTACAATCAAGTGAAAGGCAACAAAAATGCAACAAACAGTGAAATATGAACGCGGAGGGTACAAAATAAACCCCACCTACAATCTTTTACATCACTAAGCTTTAGAACTTTGTCGTGAAAATCTCCTTCCGCGTCTGTGGAAACGCTCCCCGCCCACACTGCTTGGTGCCTCGTCTGAGCTGCTGTGACGTAGATGACCATAGTAACTAATTAGATGACCATAGTAACTAATTAGATGACCATAGTAACTAATTCAGTGTTTCCCATAAACTGCCAAGATACCTGTGGCGGTGGGGGCGTGGCTATGGGCGTGGTCACCATGACATCGAATAATTTACTACAATGATATGATTTTCTCTAAAAAGGCTAAAAAAATGTATACTTACTAATTAATAATAACAGTTTTGTTTTAAACGTCCATCCATCCATTTTACAATATAATTACACTTTATGTACATATGTATATACCGATTTGAACAATAAGTTATTCACTGAAATATATTTATTAATTGTGGTTCTTACAAAAAAATACATCTCATAAAAATATTAAAGCTAAAATGTATCTTAAAGCTCAGCCCCTTTAATTAGTGCATACTAAATAATTTAACTTTAGCCTACTACTACAACCATATTATTTACCAGCAACATAAAGTGAAACAGAGGCAGAGGTGTCCTGCCACAGTCAGTAAATAAACAGAAAACAGTAGTGGTGGTAGATAGACACAAAGCTTCATCAAACATCTGATCCACTGAACAAAGAGCTCGAAAAATCTTGATCATACACTTCTCTTTTGTAAAGTAAATCTGAACAGCCTATATGGGCATCTACATCAACTATATGATTTACCTGAGAAGCTGGACAGGACACAAACATTTTTTTTTTTTTTTTTTGTGGCGGCCTTAAAGGCCTACTGAAGGCCACTACTACCGACCACGCAGTCTTATAGTTTATATATCAATGATGAAATCTTAACATTGCAACACATGCCATTACGGCCGGGTTAACTTATAAAGTGCAATTTTAAATTTCCCGGGAAACTTCCGGTTGAAAAACTCCTTTGGATATGATTTATGCGCGTGACGTCACAAAAGCAACGGAAGTGGTTGGACCCCATAGAAAAGCCTCTTGTTTTCTTCGACAAAATTCCACAGTATTCTGGACATCTGTGTTGGTGAATCTTTTGCAATTTGTTTAATGAACAATGGAGGCTGCAAAGAAGAACGTTGTAGGTGGGATCGATCGGTGTCTTAGCGGCTAAGTACAATACTTACAGCAACACAACAAGGACTACTTACTACGCCTAGCCGATGCTTGCCGCCAAACCCACGGATGAAGTCCTTCGTCACGCCGTTGATCGCTGGAACGCAGGTGAGCACGGCTGTTGATGGGAAGATGAGGGCTGGCTGGCGTAGGTGGAGCGCTAATGTTTTATCATAGTTCTGTGAGGTCCGGTTGCTAAATTAGCCTTAGCGTCGTTAGCAACAGCATTTTTCATGGACAATGGAGACTGCAAATAAGAAACTTGTAGGTGCGATCGGTGGAGCGGCGGACTACAGCAACACCAACACCAGGAGGTTGTGTTGTGTTTTGAGCAGGATAGCAGACGCACTACAGTGAGTAAGCCCGCCGCCGCATCTAAGTTAGCTTCTATTTTTTTAGCTTCGCCAAGCTGAATATTATTAATCGTGTATTTACATGTTCATGGTTTAATAGTATTTTTGATCTTCTGTCTATCCATCCAGTCAGGGTTTTTTTAAAATTTAGTTTCTATCTGCATTTGAGACTGCTATGCTATCAAGTTGGCTACGTAGCTAGGTTAGCTTCTATTTTTTTAGCTTCGAAAAGCTGAATATTATTAATCGTGTATTTACATGTTCATGGTTTAATAGTATTTTTGATCTTCTGTCTATCCATCCAGTCAGGGTTTTTTTTTAATTTAGTTTCTATCTGCATTTGAGACTGCTATGCTATCACGTTGGCTACGTAGCTAGGTTAGCTTCTATTTTTTTAGCTTCGAAAAGCTGAATATTATTAATCGTGTATTTACATGTTCTTGGTTTAATAGTATTTTTTATCTTCTGTCTATCCATTCAGTCAGGGTTTTTTTTAATTTAGTTTCTATCTGCATTTGAGACAGATGCTATCACGTTGGCTACGTAGCTAGGTTAGCTTCTATTTTTTTTAGCTTCGCAAAGCTGAATATTATTAATCGTGTATTTACATGTTCAGTCACTGTGAATGTCCATTTCGCGTTCTCGACTCTCATTTTCAAGAGGATATAGTATCTGAGGTGGTTTAAAATACAAATCTGTGATCTACAATAGAAAAAGGAGAGAGTGTGGAATCCAATGAGCCAGCTTGTACCTAAGTTACGGTCAGAGCGAAAAAAGATACGTCCATCACTGCCTCTCAAGTCCTTCACTGTAATGTTCCTCATCTACAAATCTTTCATCCTCGCTCAAATTAATGGGGTAATCGTCACTTTCTCGGTCCGAATCTCTCTCGCTCCATTGTAAACAACGGGGAATTGTGAGGAATACTAGCTCCTGTGACGTCACGCTACTTCCGGTACAGGCAAGGCTTTTTTTATCAGCGAGCAAAAGTTGCGAACTTTATCCTCGATTTTCTCTACTAAATCCTTTCGGCAAAAATATGGCAATATCGCGAAATGATCAAGTATGACACATAGAATGGATCTGCTATTCCCGTTTAAATAAAAAAAATTCATTTCAGTAGGCCTTTAATTCTCTCGTAGCGGGCTGCCACAAATAAATGAATGTGTGGGAAACACTGTAATTAGTAGTAACTAGTAGAGATGTCCGATAATATAGGCCTACCGATATTATCAGCCGATAAATGCTTTAGAATGTAATATCGGAAATGATCGGTATCGGGTTTTTTTTATTATCGGTATCGTTTTTTTTTATTAAATCAACATAAAAAACACAAGATACACTTACAATTAGTGCACCAACCCAAAAAACCTCCCTCCCCCATTCACACTCATTCACACAAAAGGTTTGTTTCTTTCTGTTATTAATATTCTGGTTCCTACATTATATATCATCCATCCATTCATTTTCTACCGCTTATTCCCTTCGGGGTTGCGGGGGGCGCTGGAGCCTATCTCAGCTACAATCGGGCGGAAGGCGGGGTACACCCTGGACAAGTCGCCACCTCATCGCAGCAACACAGATAGACAGACAACATTCACACACTAGGGCCAATTTAGTGTTGCCAATCAACCTATCCCCAGGTGCATGTCTATATATATCAATACAGTCTGCAAGGGATACAGTCCGTAAGCACACATGATTGTGCGTGCTGCTGGTCCACTAATAGTTAGGGATGACGTTTGATAAGAAATTATCGAGTTCGAGCCTATTATCGAATCCTCTTAGCGAACCGATTCCTTATCGATTGTCTTATCGAGTCCAGATAGGTTGTTGTATATGGAAAAAAAAAACTATTTGGTTTAACAAAAGCTCTCTTTTATTATATAAGAAAAAAATAAAATGTAATAAAATAAATAAATATTGACTGTTACCCCCCCCTAAAAAAATAAAATAAAATAAATAAATATTGACTGTTGTTACCCAAAGTATATTAAGTGGGATTTTTCAGAAAAACAAATATATACAGTAACACAAAAACAAGCTGTCTCTGTGATCACTATAGGTGTATAAATAATAATATAGTGTTAAATAAAATCAGTCCCTTGGGCACAAAACTGAAAAGAAAACAGCTCTCCAAAAAGTGCACTTCTGCTGCTATTTGACATAACTGTTTGTTATGATGCTTTGACATTTTTGCACTTTATTTCTTTATTGAAAGAAAATTCTATGAAGAGAAAAGTTGTTTGCAAATGTGGTTACAATGCTAAAAAATGAAAAGTTTAAGCTAAAAAAAGAAATACACTTTATTGAGTTAACATTATTTCTTTATAGGGGGAAAGATGTGATGTTATGAGCTAGGGAATATAACAACTACACTACCCAGCATGCAACGGGAGTGACAAGCATGCGTGGTAGCCCCGAAAAGTGTTGCAGCTAAGAATGAGGTTCTGAGCACGCTGTGAAAGTAAACGTCAAGAACTCAGCCAACACGCCTCGTCTGCATTATTTATAATTAGACAGACAACACATATACAGTGTGATTTTGTAACGTTTACAAGGAAAGAAAAACAAAAGTTAAAAAAGGGAGATGTGTTGTATATATATGTATGTGCTGCGGTTGCTTTAAGAACGTTGCGACAGCTGCCGTAAAAGAGGTGCGTTGCTAGCCTGGTTGCTATGTTGGTCGTAAAAGTGTTGGTCATGTGTTTGTACCCTGCTCAAATCTCTCAGTAAAGTTATTCATTGGATTATACCTTTTGTTTTGAACTTTATTACACAATGGAGCCGTTTTTTTCGGTCCATTGTTTTTCCTGCTTTCGCTATCTGCGCCTAATGACTGAGCTACGTGACGTCATTTCTTGTGATGCCCCACGGGGCATTTCTGGTCGGGACTCGTTTCGTTCCCAGGGATTCGAATAAAGAACCAACTCTTTTTCTTTACTATAGTGGTCTCGATAACGGGTACCGGTTCTCAAAAAGGGATTTGAGTCTGAGGACTCGGTTCAACCGGGAAAACCGGTTTCGAGTATCATCCCTACTAATAGTACTAACCTTTAACAGTTAATTTTACTCATTTTCATTAATTACTAGTTTCTATGTAACTGTTTTTATATTGGTTTACTTTCTTTTTTATTCAAGAAAATGTTTTGAGTTTATTTATCTTATTTTATTTTTTTATTTGTTTTAAAAAAAGGACCTTATCTTCACCATACCTGGTTGTCCAAATTAGGCATAATGTGTTAATTCCACGACTGTATAAATTGGTATCGGTTGATATCGGTCAATATCGGAATATCGGATATCGGCAAAAAGTCATTATCGGACATCCCTAGTAACTACCAGTATATCAGGGGTGTCCAAACTTTTTCCACTGAGGGCCGCACACTGAAAAATCAAAGCAAGCGGGGGCCATTTTGATATTTTTTATTTTAAAAACCAATACAATAAATGTATAAAAAAATATTGAAAATAAAAAATTAAAATAAATACAAAAATATACATTTAGGCCGCTACTCAGGCTTGAACCCAAAGAGTTTTAGTCAAAAAAATATAAAAAAATGTGTCATTATTTAGTATTATTATTATTCAAAGTTTAAATCTCTAGATCAACATTAGGTCTATCTGTCAAAAAAACGTTTTTAAACATTTAAGTTGTATGCCCTTTTTGTCAAAGAAAACCCAGGTTCTTTATGGAAAAAAACCCCACCAAATATGCAATATTTCCCCCCAATTAAATTTTAAAGTGGAATATTTGAGGTTATAAAATAATTGGAGCCTTAAAAAGGTCAATAACTCATAACATTGACATTTTTTGAGCAATGACACACGCGAAAAAAAATCCCACTAAAATGATTGGGGATCCAATAGGGTTCTACTCATTAAAGTGTTAAAAAATAAATTACACTTTTTTTTTTACTAAATACTTTTAGCACAATAATCTCGAGATCAGCTTCGGATCTGTCCGTCAATTCTAAGTTTTATTGTTGTTTATGTTTTTTGTTTGTTCGTTTTAGGCCCTTCTTTTAAAAAACAACAGCTCAGTTTTTTTATATGGCAAACACAAAATCTGCAACATTTTCCCCAAAGAATATCTCAAAGTGGAATATTTAATGTGACGTAATTGGAGCCTTGAATAGGTCAATAATTCATAATGATGTTGAATTTGATTAATTATAATTTTTTAAAGAAAGAAACAGCCTACATGGCAGCTTTGTGTTATTAGAGTAAACATTGCAACATTTTCTTGTTACATTTCACCTGTTTGCTCTTTTAGACCACGTTTGTTTGTTTTTTTAAATCATATTTTTAGAATGTGTCGTGGGGCCGTTAAAAAATGACCTGCGGGCCGAAAATGGACACTTTGGACACCCCTGTAGTATATCATCCACAAGCGCAGATTCCAAGCATGTAAATACTTAGTATAGTTGAAGACTTGCAGCCATTAGAAAACATCACTGCACATCATAATGGCAGCTACAATTTCCATCTTAAACATCTAAAAAAAATTATTTGGGAATGTCCGGCGGGCCAGATTGAAAAGCTTAACGGGCCACATGTGGCCCCCGGGCCTTAGTTTGCTCAGGTCTGAGCTAAACGGTGCGGTCGGCGCTAACATACCTCCAGCTGCAGGTAGAACTTGGCCTTCATCTCAAAGTAGGGCCTGCGGAGGAGGAACGGTCAGGTCATCACCATGGCAACCAAGGGCAGCAGTCAAGGCGGAGTCTTACTTGGACTTGTTGATGGTGCGCTTCAGTTTCTTCTCCAGCTGCTTCATGCGCGCCACGGCCGCCGCGTGATCGGCCGCCGTTTCCTTGTGCGCCGCTTCGCTTCTGACCTTTTCTAGCTCCGCCTCCATCACCTGCAAGAGCCAATGAGAGGTCATGAACTCGGGCGACTCACAAGTCAAGGCGGAGTGACAAGCCCACCCTCTGGGTGGCGTGGTTGAGCATCTCCTGCCAGGCCGAGTCAAAGTGGCGCCGGTCCTCCTCCAGGATGCTCTCCTCCGCCAGGGAGATGGTCTCCTTGGCGGCGCGCAGGACCTCGCCCGCTCTCTGGAAGTCCTGGGTGGCCTTCTGGGCCTCCAGCTGGGTCTGAGGGACACACGGGACACTTTGGTCAAGACTCTGGTGAAGGACTTTCAACATCACCACTAAATATTCAACATTCAATCAAGTTGTGACGGTACCAAAATAATCCCGTTAACACTTTTAGGATCCCTTCTGTAAGTTCCTTGTTCTAAAAGTTATTATACAGTCGTGGTCAAAAGTTGACATACACTTGTAAAGAAAATAATGTCATGGCTGTCTTGAGTTTCCAATCATTTCTACAACTCTTATTTTTTTGTGATAGAGTGATTGGAGCACATACTTGTTGCTCACAAAAACATTCATGAAGTATGGTTCTTTTATGAATTTAATATGGGTCTACTGAAAATGTGAGCAAATCTGCTGGGTCAAAAGTATACATACAGTAATGTTAATATTTCATCTGACCACAGACCTTTCCTCCAGAAGGTCTTATCTTATCTAATATCACTAAAATTTGTTCCATTTTGTCCACCAGTGATGCTGAGATCATTATTCATGCGTTCGTTAAGTCTCGATTACTGTAACGTAGCAAAGTCCCACGGGAAGGCGGGAAGAAAAGTGAGAAAAGTCGGCAAAAGTCCCAAAAATTTTCAAAAATCACACTCGGGTTCGAGTCCGAGTCCCGCCGCCGGCCGTGCAAGTAACGGGATGCCCAAAATGTCCAAAACGCACTCAGCAAAGTCCCACGGGAAGTGGGGGAGAAAAGTGAGAAAAGTCGGCAAAAGTCCCCAAAATGCTCAAAATACCTGCCAAGTTTCGAGTACCACAAGTCCCGCCGCCGGCCGCACAAGTCCCGGGATGCAAAACATTTCCAAAACACGCCCAGCAAAGTCCCACGGGAAGGCGGGGAGAAAAGTGAGAAAAGTCCGCAAAAGTCCCAAAAATGTTCAAAATACCTGCCCAGGTTCGAGTCCCACGATTCCCGCCACCGGCCGTGCAAGTCCCGGGATGCCCAAAATGTCCAAAACGCACCCAGCAAAGTCCCACGGGAAGTGGCGGAGAAAAGTGAGAAAAGTCGGCAAAAGTCCCAAAAATGTTCAAAATACCTACCCATGTATCGGAATACATTTTGGTACCGGTACCAAAATATTGGTATCGGGACAACACTACTATATACCGATAAATATGAATTTAGAATATGAAGTAACAACTTCCCATTAGAGTGTCCGCCCTGAGATGGGTAGGTCGTGAGTTCAAACCCCGGCCACAGTAAGTCTTTGCTGTCGTCCAGCATTCTGTTTTTGTTTACTTTGTAGCGAGTTAGATTTTAGTTTTGTTCTGCAAAGCCTTCCCTAAACTTCAATGCATTTTCTTAGGGGCACTCGCCTCTTGTTTATTTTTGGTTTAAGCGTGGGATACGACGACAAACCCTCGTCGTCACACAACGTGTTCCCGACATCTACAAAGTAATTAGCTAGCGGCTGCCACCTACTGATATGGAAGAGTATTACATGGTTACTCTGCCGAGCTCTAGACAGCACCGTCACATTATTTGCAGACTATAATTACTTGTTTGCAAAAATTTTTTTTACCCCAAATAGGTGAAACTACATAATCTCCCACGGCACACCAGACTATCTCACGCGGCACAGTGGTTGAAAAACACTGGCCTGAACTAAACAATTTGCAGCGGCTTTTATGTCTGTAAAGTTTTTTTTTGTTGTTGAGCCTTTTGAGCGGAACTGCACTTTTTTTTTTGTGGGAATCTTGCCGATCAATCGCAATCTTTATGTAAGACAAGATCACATGTTTTTATTTTTAATCCATTCTAAATCGTAAATAAACAAAAGCCAAACAATGCAGAGAGTAGATCCAGCAGAAAATATAAAGCACTATTAAAAAAACCCTCCAAGGTTTTATATACATGCTATAAGTATACATGTAATGTAGTAACAATCATAATAACATGTCATATTTTAGCTATTTTGATCATTTTAATGAAGTTTCACATTGCATCCCAACTCAGTGGCCTAGTGGTTAGAGTTTCCGCCTTAAGATCGGTAGGTTGTGAGTTCAAACCCCAGCCAAGTCATATCAAAGACTATAAAAATGGGAGCCATTACCTCCCTGCTTGGCACTCAGCATCAAGGGTTGGAATTGGGGGTTAGATCACCAAAATGATTACCGAGCGCGGCCACCGCTGCTGCTCACTGCTCCCCTCACCTCCCAGGGGGTGGAACAAGGGGAGGGGTCAAATGCAGAGAGTAATTTCACCACACCTAGTGTGTGTGTGTGAGTATCAGTGGTACTTTAACTTTCTTCCGACCAAAAAATACATATACCTAATCGAATGCATTTTTTTATTGATATCGATCACGAGTCTGTTGTGATATATATGATAATGATATAGTTTTATCGACCAAGCCCTAAATGACATGCATTAAAATCAGCTTTAAAAAAACGCTCAATGAGGCGAGATGACCCTCACTGTGCTGTAGGGGGGTTACGGGAAGCAAATCAAGCGCTCCTTTTCCCTCATTTCTCTTTAAGCAATCATGCGATGTAAAATTAATACGCCACAGTATGCTTAAAATGATCAAAATAGGTAAATATGACATGTTATTATGAATGTTACTACATTACATGTATATAATGGAGTTGTTTTTTTTCCAAGAGTGCTCTATGGGCGGAACAGAGTGTCACTCATTGGCCCTATTGTTTGGCTTTTGTTTATTTACGATTTAGAATGGATTAAGAAGAAAAACATGTGATTTTGTCTTACAAAAAGATTGCGATTGATCGGCAAGATTTCCACAAAAAAAAAAAAAGTGTAGTTCCGCTCAAAAGGCTCAACAACAAAAAAAACTTTACAGACATAAAAGCCGCTGCAAATTGTTTAGTTTAGGCCACTGTTTTTCAACCACACTAGTGTGCCGTGAGATACAGTCTGGTGTGCCGTGAGAGATTATGTAGTTTCACCTATTTGGGGTAGAAATATTTTTTGCAAACAATAATTATAGTTTGCAAATAATGTGCCTTTGTTGAGTGACGGTGCTGTCTAAAGCTCGGCAGAGTAACCATGTTATACTCTTCCATGTCAGTAGGTGGCAGCCGCTAGCTAATTGCTTTGTAGATGTTGGGAACACGTCGTGTGAGACGACGAGGGTTTGTCGTCGTATCCAATGCTTAAACCAAAAATGAACCAAAGGCGAGTGCCCCGAAGAAAAGGCATTGAAGCTTAGGGAAGGCTTAGCAGAACAAAACTAAAACCTAACTCGCTACAAAGTAAACAAAAACAGGATGCTGGACGACAGCAAAGACTTACTGTGGAGCAAAGACGACGTCCACAAAGTACATCCGAACATGACGTGACAATCAACAATGTCCCCACAAAGAAGGATAAAAACAACTAAAATCGTCTCAAATGCAGAGAGTAATTTCACCACCCCTAGTGCGTGTGTGTGTGACTATCAGTGGTACTTTAACTTTCTTCCGACCAAAAAATACATATACCTAATCGAATGCATTTTTTTATTGATATCGATCACGAGTCTGTTGTGATATATATGATAATGATATCGTTTTATCGACCAAGCCCTAAATGACATGCATTAAAATCCGCTTAAAAATACGCTCAATGAGGCGCGATGACCCTCACTGTGCTGTAGGGGGGTTACGGGAGGCAAATCAAGCGCTCTTTTTCCCTCATTTCTCTTTAAGCCAGGGATGTCCAAAGTGCGGCCCGCAGGTCATTTTTTAATGGCCCCACGGCCCATTTTAAAATACGATTAAAAAATGTAAAAACATAAAAAGTGGTATGAAAGACCAAACAGGTGAAATGTAACAAGAAAATGTTGCAATGTTTACTCTAATAACAAAGCTGCCATGCAGGCTGTTTCTTTCTTTAAAAAATAATAATGAATCAAAATCAATGTTATTATGAATTATTGACCTATCCAAGGCTCCAATTACGTCACATTAAATATTGCACTTTGAGATATTTTTTGAGAAAAAGTTGCATATTTTGTTTGCCATATATTGTTTGCTTTTTTTTTTTTTTTTAAAGAAGGGCCTAAAACGAGCAAACAAAAAACATAAACAAAAATACAACGTATAATTGACGGATGGATCTGAAGTTGATCTCGAGATTATTGTGTTAAAAGTAAACAGTAAAAAAAATGTATAATTTATTTTTTAGCACTTTAATGAGTAGGACCCTTTTGGTTTTCCAATAATTTTTGTGTGAGTTGTTTTTAAGTGTCATTGCTCAAAAAATAATAACGAATTAAAATCAATGGTGTTATGAGTTATTGCCCTTTTTAAGGCTCCAATTATTATATAACTTGAAATATGCCTCTTAAAAATGTTATTGGGTGAAAATATTGCATATTTTGTGTTTTTCCCATAAAAAAACAGGTTTTCTTTGACAAAAAGAGCATACGACTTAAATCTTTAAAAATGTTATATTGACAGATAGACCTAATGTTGATCTAGAGATAATACTGAATAATGACAAATTTTTAATATTTTTTGGACCAAAACCCTTTGGGGTCCCCGGGATCAAGCCTGAGTGGAGGCCTTAATGTATATTTTTTATACATATATTGTATTGGTTTTTAAAATAAAAAAATATCAAAATGGCCCCCGCTTGCTTTGATTTTTCAGTGGAAAAAGTTTGGACACCCCTGCTTTAAGCGATCATGGCATTGATGAGACTTCTTCACTGTTTCAGAAGCCCAATGTTCTGTGAGAAGGTTAAAAACAAACGCTACCACTGTGTTGTGAAAGCATGAGTGGACACCTGCCACAGAAGAAGTGCATGAACTCCACTTTTTTTTTTTTATGCGATCAGCCTTGAGCAGTAGGACATCGTATCAAGTAGGAAACTAAATATTGTGCTTGTGTGAGGACTCCTGCAGCAGTCAAGCCAACATAACGGTCATGTGCGAGCTAACGTGTCCATGTGAGGTCAGCAATGTTGTTTACCGGTTTGGCTCGCCGTCAGCCTTTTTTCCCACGCCATTATTGGATCTTTCCAGGCCAAAGATGAGAGAGCGTTTTGGCTAACAAGCAAGTGACTGAAGCATGGAATAAACAATCAGCAATTAGCCTGGTTAACACTTCTGTAAAGTCTCCTGCATAACACACAACCTTAGGATGAGGAGGTCCTTAGTTTGAGATGTTCTCGTACACACCGGAACCAGAGGGACACACCTGCATGAAACTTAGGGTGTTCGGGGGTCAAAGGTGACTTCATGGGGTGAAAGGGGAACAGCACTTGTTTTTAATTTGCCTATCATTCACAATCCCCATGTAAGACAAGAAGCCTTTTCTTTTTTTTTATATGCATTCTAATTTGTAAAATAGAACGGTGAAAGAGGGGTTAGTGCGTCTGCCTCACAATACGAAGGTCCCGGGTTCGATCCTGCGCTCGGTTTGAATGTTCTCCCCGTGACTGCATGGGTTCCCTCCGGGTACTCCGGCTTCCTCCCACCTCCAAAGACATGCACCTGGGGATAGGCTCCTCCCACCTCCAAAGGACGGCCTGGCGAAGTTGGTAGAGTGGCCGTGCCAGCAATCGGAGGGTTGCTGGTTACTGGGGTTCAATCCCCACCTTCTACCATCCTAGTCACGTCCGTTGTGTCCTTGGGCAAGACACTTCACCCTTGCTCCTGATGGCTGCTGGTTAGCGCCTTGCATGGCAGCTCCCGCCATCAGTGTGTGAATGTGTGTGTGAATGGGTAAATGTGGAAATAGTGTCAAAGCGCTTTGAGTACCTTGAAGGTAGAAAAGCGCTATACAAGTATAACCTCATTTATCATTTATTTATTTACATGCACCTGGGGATAGGCTCCTCCCACCTCCAAAGACAAGCACCTGGGGATAGGTTGATTGGCAACACTAAATTGGCCCTAGTGTGAGTGTGAAGGTTGTCTGTCTATCTGTGTTGGCCCTGCGATGAGATGGCGACTTGTCCAGGGTGTACCCCGCCTTCCACCCGATTGTAGCTGAGATAGGCTCCGGCAACCCCCCCGCGACCCCAAAAAGGGATAAGCGGTAGAAAATGGATGGACGGATGGATGGATTTGTAAAATACGACAAAATGGGAGTAGACTATTGTCCCCATAAAGCCCTCTAGAACAGTGGTTTTAACCATTGGGCCTAAAAAATATGTTCACCAGCTCAGTTGTAATACACTTTTCTACCACTTGTGGCAGTAATGACAACGTCAAACAAACAGAATAAGTTAAAGTACCAATGATTGTCACACACACACTAGGTGTGGCGAAATTATTCTCTGCATTTGACCCATCACCCTTGATCACCCCCTGGGAGGTGAGGGGAGCAGTGAGGAGCAGCAGTGGCCGCGCCCGGGAATTATTTTTTGGGGATTTAACCCCCAATTCCAATCCTTGATGCTGAGTGCCAAGCAGGGAGGTAATGGGTCCCATTTTTATAGTCTTTGGTATGACCCGGCCGGGGTTTGAACTCACAACCTACCGATCTCAGGGCGGACACTCTAACCTGGGTTCGATCGAACCCTAGGCATTCGGTGAGTCGGGCTCAGGGGTTCGGCAGAGGTCAAGACACACCCGACTCATCATGTAAATAAAACCTTCTCCTTATTACGGATACGGCAACAGCAGAAGTCACACTGATTTGCAAATGTGTAGTTTGTTGTGAGTTCATGCACTGTGTTGGTTTTGTTCTTTGAACAAGGTGATGTTCATGCACGGTTCATTTTGTGCACCAGTAAAAAAACATGGTGACACTTTAGTATGGGGAACATATTCACCATTAATTAGTTGCTTATTAACATGCAAAATAGTAACATATTGGCTCTTAACTAGTCATTAAGTACTTATTAATGCCTTATTCGGCATGGCCTTATTATAACCCTAACCCTCTAACCCTGACCCGTACCCTCTAACCCTAACCCTAACCAAACAACTCTAAATTAAGTCTTTGTTACTTACAATATGTTCCCCCTACTAAAGTGTTACCAAAAACATAACTGTCTTGAATTTGAATTTTTTTTTTTTTTTTTCCACTAAAGAAGGGTTCGGTGAATGCACATATGAAACTGGTGGGGTTCAGTACCTCCAACAAGGTTAAGAACCACTGCTCTAACCACAAGGCCACTGAGTAGGTAAGTCTGGAGCTAAAGTCATAGAGAAGTTTCTTAAGCAAACATTTTTCATTTGAAGTTTAATTAAAAAACATGAATTGTTATTAATATTTTTTAGTTTATTTTAGCAGTACATATATTTTTCATCTGTTTAGTGCTTATTTTGTAAAATCAGCCTGACCTTAGGTTAAGGTTTGTGTGTGAAATAAATGATCAGTGTTTGAGATGAACACATGGTTTCATAGCATTTGACAAGGTTGTTAACCTGTAAGTACTGTAGGTTGGATGTAATTACTGGATACCATCAAAATCAGGAGTAAAATGACTAATTTTAAACTGTAATCTATGGTCAACCTGCACATCAATGCAGGTTTTATGCCGCTAGACAAAGCTCAAACAAAATCTCGTTGACATGTATGACTTAAGTGTAATTATGACAATGACAAAGACATTGATTGATTGATTGATTGATAATTCTGTGTTAATATTTGAGTGGGCCTGTCTGTCGTGGAAAAGTTTGGCTCTAAGGTCAAAAAGATTAAGAACCTGCTCTAAAAAAACATGTTGTGACCTGAATATTAACCAAGTATTAGTGATGTTATTGTTAAAACGCGCTAACACCAACAAACCTTTTAGCCGCGCCGTGATCACAGAGAGCTAACTAGCTTATGCTGCTTTATTGACATACTGAGCTGCTGCATCGCCTCGGAGTTGGTGAAAGTTCATTCTAGATGATCTCACTTAGATAGTAGAAGGTTGTGGACATAAACCCACAAGTTGGTCAACTTTGACATCCAACTTAGACACGCAGATGGCGAGAAAGACAAAAAGGTTTTTTAACTTATGTGATGATTGTGATTAACTATTCATCTAAAAACAGCAATATATAAACATCCTGTCAGTCAGCATCCCAGTGAGAGCAGACCTTGTACAGCAAGTGATTGTTTGATTATGTTTGTAGTTTGTATATCTTCTTTAGCACTTAGCAATAATGCTACATCACTAAAGCTGCATCTGTTTAGCACACGCTTCTGAAAGTTGTAAATCATCCTCCTTATATTCAGCCTCAAAAATATACGTTTCTGGATCATCATTTGTCCCACAGTAGTCTTTTTTTCTCTCATGAAGTCTGCCATGATTAGTAGTGTTGTTGTTGAAGGAAATAGCTAATGTAGGATGCAATGTGAAATGAATACGCCGCAGTATGCTTAAAATTATTAAAATAGGTAAATATGACATGTTATTATGAATGTTAATACATTATATGTATACTTACAGCATGTATATAAAACCTTGGAGGGTTTTTTTATTTTATTTATTTTTTTTTTTTTTTTTAAGAGTGCTCTAGGCGGAACAGAGTGTCACTCATTGGCCCCATTGTTTGGCTTTTGTTTATTTACGATTTAGAATGGATTAAAAAGAAAAACATGTGATCATGTCTTACATAAAGATTGCGATTGATCAGCAAGATTCCCACATAAAAAAAAGTGTAGTTCCGCTCAAAAGGCTCAACAACAAAAAACACTTTACAGACATAAAAGCCGCTGCAAATTGTTTAGTTTAGGCCAGAGTTTTTCAACCAGATACAGTCTGGTGTGCTGTGGGAGATTGTGTAGTTTCACCTATTTGGGGTAAAAATATTTTTTGCAAACAAGTAATTATAGTCTGCAAATAATGTGCCGTTGTTGAGTGACGGTGCTGTCTAGAGCTCGGCAGAGTAACCATGTTATACTCTTCCATGTCAGTAGGTGGCAGCCGCTAGTTAATTGCTTTGTAGATGTCGGGAACACGTCATGTGAGACGACGAGGGTTTATCGTCGTATCTAACACTTAAACCAAAAATAAACGAAAGGCGAGTGCTACTAAGAAAAGGCATTGAAGCTTAGGGAAGGCTTTGCAGAACGAAACTAAACCTCACTCGCTACAAAGTAAACAAAAACAGAATGCTGGACGACAGCAAAGACTTACTGTGGAGCAAAGACGGCATCCACAAACTACATCCGAACATGACATGACAATCAACAATGTCCCCACAAAGAAGGATAAAAGCAACTGAAATGTTCTTGATTGCTAAAACAAAGCAGGTGCGGGGAATAGCGTTTAAGGAAGACATGAAACTGCTACAGGAAAACACCAACAAAAGAGGAAAAGCCACCAAAATAGGAGCACAAGACAAGAACGAAAACACCACACAGGAAAACAGCAAAAAAGTCCAAATAAGTCAGGGCGTGATGTGACAGGTGGTGACAGTACACCTACTTTGAGACAAGAGCTATAGTGATGCATGCTTAGTTGTGGTTTAAAGTCACATCCAACAATTGCGACAACGACTTTTTACTGTCAACTAAGTTTCATTTTTTAATGATTTCTGCTGGTGGTGTGCCTCCGGGTATTTTCAATGAAAAAAAAATGTGCCTCAGCTTCTTTGATATCACCAATGTCAACAACAACAAGTCAAACTGGACACCATCGCTGAAACCAGCTTCCTGTTTGTCCAAAATGTTGATACACAGCAAAGATGAGAGCATTCATTCCTTTATCTTTGTGTCACTTCCTGTAAAACCCTCGACTATTCCTCACATCTTTCCATCCATCACAGTCTTCTTCTGCGTGGTCTCACACAAACACACACCACACACACACACACACACACACACACACACACACACACACACACACACACACACACACAAACACAACTAAAGTGCTGACAATCGTTTGCTTCCTTCATTGTTGGCAACATTCAGACACATTTTAGAGACGTCAAAGGTGTTTAAAAGGTGTCAGCAGCACACAACACAAACAACAAAAGGTGAAGTGGAAGGAAAGAATAAAAACTTCAAAAACGAAGTGAAACTGGAGATTGTGATGCATCATGTGGTATGCATGCATGTTCGAAATAAACAAACTCGCAGTGAAAGCTGCAAAAGCAGCACTTGAAAGTGAAAGTACCACAGCTGGGAATTTCAACGTTTCAGCTTCGTCACCGTGACCCAAAAGATTTCAAGCACGTTGCAACTTTTCGCTGACCACAAAGCAGACTTCTTCACCTTTCCTTTCTAATTACACCACACTGATAGAAAGCTGCTTTATGCCAAGTCGTCACTTACCACCCGTCGTGAACCTTTCTGCGTCGGGCAATTTTCCAGTAAAAGGTTTCCCCGACATGTATCTGTCTATTACCTGATATCTGTCTATTAACTGATGTCTGTCTATTACCTCATGTCTGTCTATTACCTCATGTCTGTATATTACCTCATGTCTGTCTATTACCTCATGTCTGTCTATTACCTGATATCTGTCTATTACCTGATATCTGTCTATTACCTGATATCGGTCTATTACCTGCTATCGGTCTATTACCTGATGTATGTCTATTACCTGATGTATGTCTATTACCTGATGTCTGTCTATTACCTGATGTCTGTCTATTACCTGATGTCTGTCTATTACCTGATGTCTGTCTATTACCTGATGTCTGTCTATTACCTGATGTCTGTCTATTACCTGATGTCTGTCTATTACCTGATGTATGTCTATTACCTGATGTCTGTCTATTACCTGATGTCTGTCTATTACCTGATGTCTGTCTATTACTTGATATCTGTCTATTACCTTACCGCCTCTATGTTAGCTACCTCTCTTTGTTTATAATGTCTATTTTCTGCTGGATCTACTCTATTTTATACTGCCTATTTTTTTTGTTTTTTTTGCTGCAGCTGTTATATATTGTATATATTATATACAAATATAATAATATAATATATCAGTATATATTATATAAATATTACATATGTTATATTGCTACTATGGTACATTTTTAGTCTACTTAATACAGTGGTTCTTAACCTGGGTTCAATCGAACCCTAGGGGTTCGGTGAGTCGGCCTCAGGGGTTCGGCGGAGCCTCCGCCACGGAGGTAAACACACATCCGACTTATCGTGTACATAAAAACTTCTCCCTATCAGCGTATTATGGACCCAACAATGTTCCCCTTAATTTTCTATATGATTTGCAGGTTGTTTGATTGATCGATTTAAACTTTTACTAGCAGATTGCAAAGGAAGAGAATACATTATATGAAACAGTACAGTTTACACAGTATATACAGTACACATTCCGTACAATTGACCACTAAATGGTAACACCCGAATACGTTTTTCAACTTGTTTAAGTCGGGTCCACGTTAATCAATTCATGGTAATGTGTGTAAGGTGTGTAATTTGTTGTGAGTTCATGCACTGTTGGTTTTGTTCTTTGAACAAGGTGATTTTCATGCACGGTTCATTTTGTGCACCAGTAAAAAAAACATGACTTTTTGTTGAATTTGAAAAAATATATATTTTTTTTTTTTTTCTAAAGAAGTGTTCGGTGAATGCGCATATGAAACTGGTGGGGTTCCGTACCTCCAACAAGGTTAAGAACCACTGACTTAAAGGCCTACTGAAATGAATTTTTTTTATTTAAACGGGGATAGCAGATCTATTCTGTGTCATACTTGATCATTTCGCGATATTGCCATATTTTTGCTGAAAGGATTTAGTATAGAACAACGACGATAAAGATTGCAACTTTTGGTATCTGATAAAAAAAAGGCTTGCACCTACCGGAAGTAGCGTGACGTAGTCAGTTGAACATATACGCAAAGTTCCCTATTGTTTACAATGATGGCCGCATGAAGTGAGAGAGATTCGGACCGAGAAAGCGACAATTTCCCCATTAATTTGAGCGAGGATGAAAGATTTGTGGATGAGTAAAGTGCAAGTGAAGGACTAGTGGTGAGTTGAAGCTATTCAGATAGGGAAGATGCTGTGAGAGCCAGGGGTGACCTGATATTCAGCTGGGAATGACTACAACAGTAAATAAACACAAGACATATATATACTCTATTAGCCACAACACAACCAGGCTTATATTTAATATGCCACAAATTAATCCTGCATAAAAACACCTGTGTGTTTGTTATGCTAGCTCCTAGCTCCTCTGCTAGCTCCTAGCTCCATAGAACACGCCGATACAATTCAAACACCTGATCAACACACACAATCACTCAGCCCAAAAGACCGTTTACCTAACCCAAGGTTCATAAAGCTTATATATTTTTAAAAAGTTACGTACGTGACGCGCACATACGGTCAAGTTATCGAATGTTTAGCAGCCAAGGCTGCATACTCACGGTACCTGATATTCAGCTGGGAATGACTACAACAGTAAATAAACACAAGACATATATATACTCTATTAGCCACGACACAACCAGGCTTATATTTAATATGCCACAAATTAATCCTGCATAATAACACCTGCGTGTTTGTTATGCTAGATCCTAGCTCCTCTACTAGCTCCTAGCTCCATAGAACACGCCAATACAATTCAAACACCTGATCAACACACACAATCACTCAGCCCAAAAGACCGTTCACCTAACCCAAGGTTCATAAAGCTTATATATTTTTAAAAAGTTACGTACGTGACGCGCACGTACGGTACGGTACGTGTTATGCTAGCTCCTCTGCTAGCTCCTAGCTCCATAGAACACGCCAATACAATTCAAACACATGATCAACACACACAATCACTCAGCCCAAAAGACCGTTCACCTAACCCAAGGTTCATAAAGATTATATATTTTAAAAAAGTTACGTACATACGCAAAAAAAAGCCAAAGCTGCATACTCACAGTAGCACGTCTGCGTCTTTGTCATCCAAATCAAAGTAATCCTGGTAAGAGTCTGTGTTGTCCCAGTTCTCTACAGGCGTCTGTGTATCCAAGTCAAATGTCCTCCTGGTTAGAGTCTCTGTTATCCGAGTTCTTCCATCTTGACTGCATCTTTCGGGAATGTAAACAAAGAAGCGCCGGCTGTGTACTGTTGTGGCTGACTACGTTCGAAAAATACGTCCATTTCGCACCGACAACTTTCTTCTTTGCTTGCTCAGCTTCCTTCTTCATAATGCAATGAACATGATTGAAACAGATTCACGAACACAGATGTCCAGAATACTGTGGAATTATGAAATGAAAACAGAGCTTTTTCGTATTGGCTTCAATGTGGAAGGCATACCCGTGTTCGCCGGTCTACGTCACGCGCATACGTCATCCTCAGAGGCGTTTCGAACCGGAAGTTTAGCGGCAAATTTAAAATGTCACTTTATAAGTTAACCCGGCCGTATTGGCATGTGTTATAATGTTAAGATTTCATCATTGATATATAAACTATCAGACTGCGTGGTCGGTAGTAGTGGGTTTCAGTAGGCCTTTAATACCTGTATTAATTAACCTCTCCATCCTTTGAAACTGAGCTACTGTGTGGAACATTTTCCCTTGTGGATCAATTAAGTTTGTCTAAGTCTAAGTAAACAATGGTGGTGCAACGCTATGACTAGATTACACCTTCAAAAAAAATTATATTATATACTGTGTGTGTGTGTGTGTATATATATATATATATATATATATATATATATATATATATATATATATATATATATATATATATATATATATATATATATATATATATATATATATATATATATATATATATATATATATATATATATATATATATATAAGGGCTGCAACTAACAATTAATTTGATAATCGATTAATCTGTCGATTAATCGATTAATAATCGGATAAAACAGACAAACTACATTTCTATCCTATCCAGTATTTTATTAGAAAAAAACAGCATACTGGCACCATACTTATTTTGATTATTGTTTCTCAGCTGTTTGTAAATGTTGCAGTTTATAAATAAAGGTTTATTTAAAAAAAAAAAAAAAAAACAGCATAGATCCAACGAATCGATGACTAAATCAATCGGCAACTATTTTAATAATCGATTAGTTGTTGCAGCCCTAATATATATATATATATACACACACAATATATATATTGTACATATATACTGTACGCACGCACGCACGCACGCACACACACACACACACACACACACACACACACACACACACACACACACACACACACACACACACACACACACACACACACACACACACACACACACACACACACACACACACACACACACACACACACACACACACACACACACACACACACACACACACACACACACACACACACACACACACACACACACACACACACACACACACACACACACACACACACACACACACACAATGGAGTTATTTCATCTTTGTTCAACAGTTACAAATAACGTGTTTAACCATACATTCATTTATTTGTTTGTAGCTCAATTACATATAAACCGCAACAAAAAGATTGTGTTCTTTCCTAGACTTGGCATGTTTGGGATTGCTCAAACACATAATGATGGGACTGTTGTTGATGGCATAACTCTTCTTCTTAATACACCTCATACCACAGCTGATTTACCGTATATTCCGGACTACAGAGGACACCGGTATGTAAGCCGCACACACTAAACTTTACAATAACAAAATATTGCCACATATTAGCCACACCGGACTATAAGTCGCAGATATATACGTTGTGAAATAAGTTAATTACACAGAAACCTTTTATAAATGTTTTACATACCTTAATTGTTTCCAAACAGTGTCTGTAACACGGCAGTAAAACGGCTGATCAAACAAAACAGAAGTCATCATCTTTTGGAGAGCTAGCTCTCCAATCAGCTAAACAGGCTCAATAACTCCACGGTGTTGTTTTGGTGAATTTACTGAGGAATTTGTCAAACTGCAACAATACAAAAAGAACGCCATTGTATTTTTACAGCCTCAAGTCGCCTCTTTACCCGTCAAGCTGAGAACAGCACAGCACACTCCCCCCCTTCACAATAATAGCGTGGTGCGCCACTGACTGCACCGACAAAATGAAGGGTTCAAAAAAGTACCTTCCACCAGCATAACGTACTTAAAGCACTTATTTACAAAATGATTATGCTTTGAACTAAAATACTGGTCAAAATTGTGAGGATTTTTGCATTCAATTAACATTTTATTAAATTGTATTTTAATTTATTTTACACAAAAAGCACACACTCTTGTGGTAAAGTAAGTGTAAAAAGTAAAAAACGGAATCTTTATATTGCGATTGTTCTTTAAATTAGAGATGTCCGATAATATCGGACTGCCGATATTATCGGCCGATAAATGCTTTAAAATGTAATATCGGAAATTATCGGTATCGGTTTCAAACAGTAAAATTTACGACTTTTTAAAACGCCGCTGTACGGAGTGGTACACGGACGTAGGGAGAAGTACAGAGCGCCAATAAACCTTAAAAGGCACTGCCTTTGCGTGCCGGTCCAATCACATAATATTTACGGCTTTTCATACACACAAGTGAATGCAAAGCATACTTGGTCAACAGCCATACAGGTCACACTGAGGGTAGCCGTATAAACAACTAACACTGTTACAAATATGCGCCACACTGTGAACCCACACCAAACAAGAATGACAAACACATTTCGGGAGAACATCCGCACGGTAACATAACAAACAACAGAACAAATACCCAGAACCCCTTGCAGCACTAACTCTTCCAGGACGCTACAATATACACCCCCCGCTACCCCACCAACCCCGCCCACGTCAACCTCCTCATGCTCTCTCAGGGAGAACATGTCCCAAATTACAAGCTGCTGTTTTGAGGTGTTTTAAAAAAAATAATGCTGTTCAGATTTACTTTACAAAAGAGAAGTGTAGGATACTTCTCTTGTTGCCTTATTTGTATTTGACCACTACTGTTTTCTGTTTATTTGTTACTGACTGTGGCAGGACACCTCTGCCTCTGTTTCACTTTATGTTGCTGGTAAATAAAATGGTTGTAGTAGTAGTAGGCTAAAGTTAAATTATCTAGTATGCACTAATTAAAGGGGCAGAGCTTTAAGAGACATTTTAGCTTTTATATTTTATAAGATATATTTTTTGTAAGAACCACAATTAATACATATATTTCAGTGAATAACTTATTGTTCAAATCTGTATATAAATATGTACATAAAGTGTTGTAATTACATTGTAAAATGGATGGATGAATGGATGGATGGACGTTTAAAACAAAACTGTTATTATTAATTAGTAAGTATACATTTTTTTAGCCTTTTTAGAGAAAATCATATCATTGTAGTAAATTATGCAAATTACTCGATGATGTCATGTGACCACGCCCATAGCCACGCCCCCACCACCACATGTATCTTGGCAGTTTATGGGAAACACTGAAGTGTGATGATTATTTGTGCCATAATCGTCCAGCTTCCCTCTTATTCGTGTTGGTGAAGGACAAATGCGGTGCCAAAGTATTTGCCAAGAAGCAAAGTAGCACAAATGGAAGAAGCAAAGTAGCACAAATGGAAGAGGGCAAGCAGATGTGTGCATCTTCAGCATGTGAAAAGCACATTTCTATGTCAGCCACGTATTAATAATAAGAATAATAGTCATGGATTTATTCACGTAAATGAGCACCCACCTGGCGGGCCAGGCGCCGAGCTTCCCAATACGGCTTGGAATCGTCCACGGGCTTCCCGATCTTGTTGAGCAGCTCGTCCAGCTTGACCGTTGCCTCCACCAGGACCGAGCGGAACTTCTGCCGGGCGTCCTGACCACATGAGGGGGAGGAGTCTCAGGTGAGACAGCGGCAACCGGAAGTCATAAACGACTCATCACAGGAACACACCCCGAGTGGGCTCACGTAACACTTGGAACACATTATTATGCAAGCAGATTTATGAGTGGATTTTCCACGTGACGAGTGGAGTCCCTTCTGTCAATCATCCTGCAGACTTAAACTCGTTGCCCAGCTGATGACCTGACTCAAATAATAAAATGAGACTTTCCGCCCTTTTACGACTCCACTGCTGACCTACTTTCTTCCAGTCCTATTGTTGGAACGTCACGAGCAACCCAGAAGTTACACGTGGAACTTAATTAGACTAAACCTTGCCCGCCTGCGGATTCTTTGCAAGCTCATGTCTGCTGACATCATATATATATCCATACACATATATACAGTCGTGATCAAAAGTTTACATACACTTATAAAGAACATAATGTCATGGCTGTCTTGAGTTTCCAATAATTTCTACAACTCTTATTTTTTTGTGATAGAGTGATTGGAGCACATACTTGTGGGTCACAAAAAAAACATTCATGAAGTTTGGTTCTTTTATGAATTTATTATGAGTCTACTGAAAATGTGAGCAAATGTGCTGGGTCAAAAGTATACATACAGCAATGTTAATATTTGCTTACATGTCCCTTGGCAAGTTTCACTGCAATAAGGCGCTTTTGGTAGCCATCCACAAGCTTCTGCTTGAATTGTTGGCCACTCCTCTTGACAAAATTGGTGCAGTTCAGCTAAATGTGTTGGTTTTCTGACATGGACTTGTTTCTTGTGAAGTGAAGTGAATTATATTTATATAGCGCTTTTCTCCAGTGACTCAAAGCGCTTTACATAGTGAAACCCAATATTTAAGTTACATTTAAACCAGTGTGGGTGGCACTGGGAGCAGGTGGGTAAAGTGTCTTGCACAAGGACACAACGGTAGTGACTAGGATGGCGAAAGTGGGAATCGAACCTGGAACCCTCAAGTTGCTGGCACGGCCACTCTATCAACCGAGCTGTACCACCCCACTTCAGCATTGTCCACACGTTTAAGTCAGGACTTTGGGAAGGCCATTCTAAAACCTTCATTCTAGCCTGATTTAGCCATTACTTCACAACTGTTGACATGTGTTTGGGGTCATTGTCCTGTTGGAACACCCAACTGCGCCCAAGACCCAACCTCCGGGCTGATGATTTTAGCTTGTCCTGAAGAATTTGGAGGTAATCCTCCTTTTTCATTGTCCCATTTAAAGCACCAGTTCCATTGGCAGCAAAACAGGCCAGAGCATAATACTACCACCACCATGCTTGGCGGTAGGAATGGTGTTCATCTGAACACAGAAGGTCTGATCTTTGTCCATGTGATGTCAGATGAAACAAAAATTGAGCTGTTTGGCCACAATACCCAGCAATATGTTTGGAGAAGAAAAGATGAGGCCTTTAATCCCCGGAACACCATGCCTACCGTCAAGCATGGTGGTGGTAGTATTATGCTCTGGGCCTGTTTTTTTGTGACCAACAAGTATGTGCTCCTATCACTCTATCACAAAAAAATAAGAACAGCTTGTAAAATGCATAATGTGATATAAAATGCATAATGTGATATAAATACACGCACCCTCGAAATGTCAATTTCACTCATTTATTAACAAAACTGTTCCACATTAATATAAGGATAGGCTACAAACTTCTGTTTTTAATGTATGTCTCTGTCTTTAGTTTTTTTATGGTTTTAATTCCATCTAAATGTTACCAATGAAAATAAAATCAGACGATTAAACATGAAAACATAAATGTCATCTTCTTTTCTATAACTTAGTCATTCACAACCTTGCAACTGTAGGCTAGCCATGGCACTCAGTGTTTACTTTAGGCATACTATGCGCTAATGTCAGCTGAGTTTAGATTTTTAGTTGAGGGAAGTTCTTAACATTATAATTTATCATTGACAAACGCTCACTTTTTTCCTTTCATAGCTCGTAATAACTGTCCGTAATTAACATGTAATCTAGCGCTGATCCCACAGTTTAAGTCTACCATGTACCAAAAGGTTAGAAAACTAAACTTTAGCTAACGTTAGTTAACTTGTAGGGCTAATAATCTCTGTGGCTTACCTTTCATATGAAAAAGCTGGACATGTGGTATATACGGCTCTGGCATGATAACAACCTAATGTAAGGGCTCGTGCAAAGCCAACAAATCAAGCGTGTAGCTTTCATTTTTAAGGAAACTTATTTTATTTTTTTCAGTTTTATAATCAGCCTGTTGCGTCACACTGCCGAGAAATATGATGAACAATTCCAAGCACTTTACCCAAAATTCAAGCATGTTTGAAACCTTGAAAACAACATTAAAATCCAAGCATTTTCCAGGTTTTTAGGCACCCGTACGAACCCTGCATACACATATATATCAATACACACACATATATACACATTTCCATACACATATATATCCATACACACACACATATATACACATTCCCATACACACATTAATATATATCCATACACACACATATATACACATTTCCATACACATATATATCCATACACACACACATATATACACATTCCCATACACACATTAATATATATCCATACACACACATATATATCCATACACACATATATACACATTTCCATACAAACACACTTTTATCCATACACATATATACACATTTTCATACACACGTATATATCCATACCAGTGTTGTAACAATACCAATATTTTGGTACCGGTACTAAAATTATTCCGGTACTTTTCTAAATGAAGGGGACTACAAAAAAATTGCATTGTTGGCTTTATTTTAACAAAAAATCTTTGGGTACATTAAACATAAGTTTCTTATTGCGGTTAAGTCCTTAAATAAAATAGTGAACATACTAGACAACTTGTCTTTTAGTAGTAAGTAAACAAACAAAGACTCCTAATTAGTCTGCTGACATATGCAGTAACATGTTGTGTCATTTATACACCTATTATTTTGTCAACATTATTAAAGAACAAGTGGTAGAAAATTAATTATTTATCTACTTGTTAATTTACTGTTAATATCTGCTTACTTTCTCTTTTAACATGTTCTATCTACACTTCTGTTAAAATGTAATAATCACTTATTCTTCTGTTGTTTGATACTTTACATTAGTTTTGGATGATACCACAAATTTGGGTATCAATCCGATACCAAGTAGTTACAGGATCATATATTGGCCATATTCAAAGTCCTCATGTGTCCAGGGACATATTTCCTGATTTTATAAACATAATATACTTTTTTTTTTTTAAACGAAAGATGTGATGCCAAAAAATGTCGATGTAATCATAGTAGTATCGACTAGATACGTGCCTGTACTTGATATCATTACATTGGATGTTAGGTGTAGATCCACCAATGGCGTTTGTTTACATTTTGATGCCATTGCATGCTTCACGTGTGTAGTGAAGCATGTTTAGCTACTGGTCCTGCAGGGATGATACTTGTAAGAAACGTACTTTATTTGTCGCCATGGAGAACAGAATTAATGATTTAGAAGTCGCTAAAACACTACTGACGACGGATGAACGTTAGCTGCTAGCTAGCTAGCTAGCCATGTCTTAAAGCACCTCTTCCTGAGGGCGTTTCAGTGTTATAACTTCACCTTTATCTTTAGTTTTTAAGACAAAATGCGTCCGCTCTCCCTTTTCTGTCTACACACTGTGTCTGCTTGTAAGTACTCTGTGATTGTGCACTGCCGAACATGCTCCTCTGCTCATAAAACAGCAATGTCACGATGTGACTTCGATGCGGGCGGGTGCCGGACCGGTACGTTTCTGAGATTAAATGATTAATTAGTATTGCGATACTATACTAATACCAGTATACCGTACAACCCTAATCCATACACATGTATATCCATACACAAATATATAAACGCATTTTCATAAACACACATACATCCATTCATCCATCCATCCATTTTCTACCGCTTATTCCCTTCGGGTCGCTGGAGCGTATCTCAGCTACAATCAGGCGGAAGGCGGGGTACACCCTGGACAAGTCGCCACGTCATCGCAGGGCCAACACATATAGACAGTCGTGGTCAAAAGTTTACATACACTTGTGAAGGACATAATGTCATGGCTGTCTTGAGTTTCCAATAATTGACATTAAATGCCATCCATCCATTTCCTACCGCTTGTCCCTTTTGGGGTCGCAGGGGGTGCTGGTGGACAAAGATAAAACCTTCTGGAGGAAAGTTCTGTGGTCAGATTAAACAAAAATTGAGCTGTTTGGCCACAATACTCTGCAATATGTTTGGAGGAGAAAGGTGAGGTCTTTAATGCCAGGAACACCATCCTACCGCCAAACATGGTGGTGGTAGTATTATACTCTGGGCCTGTTTTGCTGCCAATTGGTACTGGTGCTTTACAGAGAGTAAATGGGACAATGAAAAAGGAGGATTACCTCCAAATTCATCAGGACAACCTAAAATCATCAGCCCGGAGGTTGGGTCTAGGGCGCAGTTGGGTGTTCCAACAGGACAATGACCCCAAACACACGTCAAAAGTGGTAAAGGAATGGCTAAATCAGGCTAGAATGAAGGTTTTAGAATGGCCTTCCCAAAGTCCTGACAATGCTGAAGAAACAAGTCCAACACATTTAGCTGAACTGCACCAATTTTGTCAAGAAGAGTGGTCAAAAATTCAAGCAGAAACTTGTGGATGGCTACCAAAAGCGGCTTATTGCAGTGAAACTTGCCAAGGGACATGTGAGCAAATATTAACATTGCTGTATGTATACTTTTGACCCAGCACATTTGCTCACATTTTCAGTAGACCCATAATAAATTCATAAAAGAACCAAACTTCATGAATGTATTTTTGTGACCAACAAGTATGTGCTCCAATCACTCTATCACAAAAAAATAAGAGTTGTAGAAATGATTGGAAACTCAAGACAGCCATGACATTATGTTCTTTACAAGGGTATGTCAACTTTTGACCACAACTCTTTTCACGCAATCGGCTTTTTAGCCCAAAAAGGTGTGGACACCTCTGCTCTAGACACGAGTCGCCTCTCGTCGGCGCCAATGCCAGAGCTGCAAAGCACGTGGAAACAAGAGTAAACCTTGTAGGGCAACACAAGGTGGCGCGAACCACACACTGACCTCCAGGGCAGTCTCGCATCTGTTGATGTCGTCCGACGACTGGTTGAGTCGCTCCAGCTCGCCCTGAGAGACACCACAGACGCAAAACATGTCACGGCGGCAACCAAAATAGTACAAAACATGACAAAACACATGCAAAGTAAGAAAATATTTTTCTTTTTTTTTAAATCTCGCATTTCCAGGATATTTACAATTTAAACGGGAGGTTGACCGGCATTCCAGGACAGATTTGAGAGTAAAAAGGTTTTAGTATAAACACAAAAGAGTAGGGATGTCCGATAATATCGGGCTGCCGATATTATCGGCCGATAAATGCTTTAAAATGTAATATCGGAAATTATCTGTATCGGTTTCAATAAGTAAAATTTATGACTTTTTAAAACGCCGCTATGTACACGGACGTAGGGAGAAGTACAGAGCGCCAATAAACCTTAAAGGCACACACAAGTGAATGCAAAGCATACTTGGTCAACAGCCATACAGGGCACACTGAGGGTGGCCTTATAAACAACTTTAACACTGTTACAAATATGCGCCACACTGTGAACCCACACCAAACAAGAATGACAAACACATTTCGGGAGAACATCCGCACCGTAACACAACATAAACACAACAAAACAAATACCCAGAACCCCTTGCAGCACTAACTCTTCCGGGACGTTACAATATACACCCCCCACCCTACCCCCTCCCCCCCAACCCACCTCAACATCCTCATGCTTTCTCAGGGAGAGCATGTCCCAAGTGACTTCAATAATAAATATGGCAGTGCCATGTTGGCATTTTTTTCCATAACTTGAGTTGATTTGTTTTGGAAAACCTTGTTACATTGTTAAATGCATCCAGCGGGGCATCACAACAAAATTAGGCATAATAATGTGTTAATTCCACGACTGTATATATCGGTATCTGTAATTAAGAGTTGGACAATATCGGAATATTGGATATCGGCAAAAAAAGCCATTATCGGACATCTCTAATTAATTCCCAAGAAAAACAGCACGGGGTCCATCGTCTGGCGGTGGTTTGGCTTCAAGCGGGAAGATGTTGAACAGTAATATTTCAAGTACAAGGCAAAAGCGTTGCTACAAAAAGTAGCAGCCCTGCTAATTTGTAGCATAATTTAAAAAGTCATCTGCTTAGAGTGCTTGATGTCAACATCCAACACCAACAAAATGCACTGACCAATTGAGGCTGGCGTCTTCCATTTCCACATCAACACCGTATGAAAAAAATAGTCAACAACAGAAGGAGATAACGTCCGCAGGAACCTACCACATAGTGAAGGACATACACTATTTGATTTCCTATTATGCAGCTAATCTTTATTTAACAGTTATTGAAATATCTTGTGTGACATCATGCACAAAAGTGCACTTTATTTGTTTTAAACTATTGTAGTGGCGTTCTGTACAAAAAGTGCACTTTCATTTAGTGTTGTTTTGATGAGTCATCTTAGTAACATCATGCACAAAAGTGCACTAATAGCTTGTTTTAAAATGTCTCTGACAATCTTGCACTTTCTGTTTGGAAATGACATGAATGTTTGTGCCACTGCTTAATAACTGTTTAATAAATACACTTTTGGTGTACATAGTTGTGATTTCCCTCGCTGCATGAAAATGAGCATATATTAATGCAGTATGAAGAAAAATGTTTTACTGTAGAGACATAGAATCATCATACTGCTGTGATTATATGCATCAAGTGTTCATTCAAGGCTAAGGCAAAATATCCAGATATATATGGTGTATCGTGACATGGCCTAAAAATATCAAGATATTAGCAAAATATCCAGATATATATGGTGTATCGTGACATGGCCTAAAAATATCGAGATATTAATAAAAGGCCATATCGCCCAGCCCTAATTCATCGCTGATGACGTCATGTGTCATGTGAAAATCACAAAAACAGAAAAGTGCAGCTGAATGCTCGCAGGTGTGTTCACGCATCCTGAGGAAGTTGTCCCTTTTTAACTTCCACATTTTGACAATATCACAGTTCCTCTCTTCATTTTGTCTCACATTACAACAGAGCGGTTTTGTTGGGGTGAAAAGAGGTCAGTTTTTAATCAATCATTTCCATATATTTTATGTGTTAATGTAAGGAAGGGCAATACATGATACTGTATATACTTTTGTTCTTAAACGTTTTTGCTGATCATTTACAATCCTTATGTAAGAAAAAAAAACATGTTCTTTTATGCATTCTAAATATGTTCATTATATTTACTTTAGGCTGCAAGTTGGTTTATTTCACTACCCAAACTTAAAGTGGAACTGCACTTTTTATTTTTGCTTATTATTCACAATCTTTATGTAAGACAAGGACACTTTTTTTTTTAATGCATTCTAAATCGTAAATAAATGCTAGTAAAAGTCAGCTAACAATGGAGCCAATGGAAGTTGCTCTATTCTGCCTATGAAGAGCTTTAAAAAACATCCAAACCCCTCCATCAAGGTTTTATGTACACGTTTTAAGTATATATGTAATGTAGTAACATTCATAATAACATGTCATATTTACATATTTTACTCATTTTAAGCATACGGCGGTGTATTCATTTCACAGATGCATCACAACGTTCGCATTTCCCTTCGACAACAACAACACTACTGATCATGGCAGACTTCATGCACAACAAAGACTACTTTGGGACAAATGATCCAGAAACTTATATTTTTGAGGCTGAACATAAAGAGGATGAACTACAAGTTTTAGGAGCTGCGTGCTAAACAGATGCAGCTTTAGTGAAACACTTTGCATCATGTAGCAGCAAAATATACAAATTACAAGTATAATAAAACAATCACTTTCTGTACAAGGTCTGCTCTCATTTTTATATCGTCCCGTTTAGATGAAGAATTAATCACAATACTCACGAAAGGTTAAAAAAAAGGGTGCTGCAAACAAGCGTCTTTTCGTGTCTTTCTCGACATCTCGGAGTATAAGTTGGATGTCAAAGTTGACCAACTTCTCGGTTTATGTCCACAACTAAGGCTGAAACGACGCGTCGACGTAGTCGACGTCATCGGTTATGTAAATACGTCGACGCCGTTTTTGTGCGTCGACGCGTCGCATAATTACGTCACACTACCGTCATGGCGGAGCGCAAAGCAGACTGTGCGAGCGAGGGGAAAAACGCACGCCAAAAGTCGTCAAAAGTGTGGGAGTATTTCAATACACAGCCTAATAATGTTGTTGTATGCACACTGTGTCGAGCGTAAATGGCCTGTCATAGCAGCACAACGGCTATGAACGAACATTTGAAAAGAAAACCATCAACCATCAACTAGTCAATCGTCCGCGTTAGCATACGTTGTCATCATTACACAAAAACATGAATGTGTCATTTGTATCTGCTAGGGGTGTAACGTTATGTGTTTTGTATTGAACCGTTTCGGTACGGGGCTTTCGGTTCGGTACGGGGGTGTACCGAACGAGTTTCTAAGCTAAAGCTAACTTTAGCTGCTAAAGTCTTAACAAGTTGCTTTGCTCCTTCTGCGGCTGCCTCTGTCTCAGCACGCAGCATTGTCCCACCCACACAACCATCTGATTGGTACACACGCAGCATTGTCCCACCCATACAACCATCTGATTGGTACACACGCAGCATTGTCCCACCCACACAACCATCTGATTGGTACACACGAAGCATTATCAGCCAATCAGCAGTGCGTATTCAGAGCGCATGTAGTCAGCGCTTCAGCGTGGAGCAGATAGGTGTTTAGCAGGTGAGCATCAGGCAGTGGACTCTCCCCAAATGATAATAAACACCTCCCAGTCAACTACTAGTAACATCACTATGAGCCCGTTGACCTACTAGAAATTTAAACTGCAGCTCAGCTCACTCACAGTCCTGGCTTGAGGTGAAGGCTAATTAGCTCTCAGTTCCAGCCACATCGACCCCTTCTGAGCGCCTATTTTCAGCTGCTGGGAATATTGTAAACAAGAAAAGAAGCAAAGCAAGTAGACATGCTAACCTTTCTTCATTACAACTGTTAGTCACTCACTGGAATGAGTAGAATTGGTTATTGTGTACTGTGTTGGACTGGATGTTTATTTTGCACATTTTAAAAGCAATACTTAATGTTTACAGTCCT
>NC_084741.1:15066870-15136870 GCF_033978785.1 Entelurus aequoreus
TGACATGAAAAAAACACATGTAAAAAAAAACCTGGCGTGTACTTTTTGATATTAAAATAAAACACAAAGCAGTTTGGCTAATGAAGATGAAGTCAAATAAACAAGCTTTGTTCTTCTCCAACAACGCCTCCTTGTAGTTCAGTACAACAGTTTGGCCAACAAAAATAAAAAGGAGTAAAACCTCTCACATGGAAATTTGAGCTCGGATTGATGTTATTTGAACAGTGATACAGTTTGCAGTTAAATAAAGGAGTGAACATCCCAGTCAACAAACTAAAGACTTTATAAACAAGTTGTGACAACGTTCACGACACATTGCCTGCTGCATGTTTCCTCGCCTCATTAACTCTCAGTCACAGCAGCTGATGGACGCTGTATTGAGAAAATGAAAGCAACATGAAATAGTTTTCTCCTTCGTTTGATACTTTTAGTGTGGGGACAAGTGTCTCCAATATTGTCCACACCGGTCTCCATCTAAACACAGCAGTGCGCTCCTAAACGCACGCCGGGAAGCGTGGGAAAATTAGGTTAAACCAAGCGCTTGGCTCCGTTTACTCCGAGGGGAGAACCCCGGAGCAAAGTCCGTGTCATTGGTCCGCCATGATTATCAGGCCAAATGCGCCTGACTTCCTGTTGCCTAAAATGCATTACTAAATGACGATTTTTCGATAATTAAAAAAATTAGACGGTATTACTAACCATTCTGGAATTTTATCAAAAACTATCCTTACACCGTTTATCATTACATCCCCCGTCCATTAACAAGTAAAAAGTGAAGGGTGGTCACGGCATGTTCTTGCCGCAAATGTTGGTCAATTTTTTCCAGGGCTTACGGCAAATGACGAGGGCGGTCGCAAGTTGCCGGGGTTAAATCCGAGCCCTGGGACCGTAAACCAGTTTCCACATTAATGAGGCGTCTTTTTCATTCACCTTTGACGCAACCAATATGGCGACGTCTACTGTAGGCGGTCCATACATATCGCACTGTTCTTCGGACCCGTCCATGTTGTCCTGCCCCACTGTGCCATGCCACAGTCTTTAAATTTTCCTGAGGGAACTCTCCTGAAGGAATCAATAAAGTACTATCTAATAAAGTACTATCTACGTTCAAGACAGAATAATGTATGCTGTGTTGTTCCACAGCTGCGCTTTGAGATAATTCAATTAGGAGCGATTCGGAGAAATGTGCAACACAATGAGTGGCAGTGTGCCCATGAGCAGCACTTCCGTGTATTTGGCATTTGCGGCAGGGGTCGATTAGTGAGAAGAGAGAAGATGCCGCGAAGACACTTTGGATTGTTTGTGTCTTTTTAAGGGCGTGAAACGGGATCCGTCATGGACGGACACTTGTCGTGAGAAAAAAACGAGTGGTTGAGATACGTGGGACGCTCAAGAAGTCGGAGGGAATAACCCAGCATGGAGGGGCTCGGGTCAAAGGTAATACAAATAATAAGAGAAGAAATGAACAAATAAAAAAAAAATGGTTTGACAATCTCAGTCAAACTAAAATAATGCTATTTTGTAACAGTAGAAAAGAGCATCATACACAAATACAAATAGACGGAGTAGACATTGAAAGTAGAGATGTCCGATAATGGCTTTTTTGCCGATATTCTGATAATGTCCAACTCTTAATCAACCGATACCGATGCATACAGTCGTGGAATTAACACATTATTACGCCCAGGGACGCCGCTAGGGATTTTGGGCCCCATGAAAAGAATCTTTACAGGGCCCCCGACACAGCGGCAACATTTTTTGATGCTATTTTACATACAATTATGCATTTTAATGGTATTTTTGACTATCATTACCACATTTTTGAAAGAAGAACAGCATCACAGTTGACATGTACAGTAGGGGAAGAACTGAGCACTCTGAATATAATGGATTTCACTTTGAGTCATTTATTTGCTGCACCACTGATTCTTAAATTGGAAATAAACTCTTCCAGGAAAAAATAGCAATTATAATCAGTGGAGAGAAAAAAATCTCAGCAAAAACAAAAACGCCATCAGGATACAAAATGGCCATATATGATTTCTCATAATTTAAGTAGAACTTAATATATGAAAGAATGGTAAATATGCACTACCGTTCAAAAGTTTGGGGTCACCCAAACAATTTTGTGGAATAGCCTTCATTTCTAAGAACAAGAATAGACTGTCGCGTTTCAGATGAAAGTTCTCTTTTTCTGGCCATTTTAAGCGTTTAATTGACCCCACAAATGTGATGCTCCAGAAACTCAATCTGCTCAAAGGAAGGTCAGTTTTGTAGCTTCTGTAACGAGCTAAACTGTTTTCAGATGTGTGAACATGATTGCACAAGGGTTTTCTAATCATCAATTAGCCTTCTGAGCCAATGAGCAAACACATTGTACCATTAGAACACTGGAGTGATAGTTGCTGGAAATGGGCCTCTATACACCTATGTAGATATTGCACCAAAAACCAGACATTTGCAGCTAGAATAGTCATTTACCACATTAGCAATGTATAGAGTGTATTTCTTTAAAGTTAAGACTAGTTTAAAGTTATCTTCATTGAAAAGTACAGTGCTTTTCCTTCAAAAATAAGGACATTTCAATGTGACCCCAAACTTTTGAACGGTAGTGTATATATAATATAACGTTGCAGACTGAGTCAAGCTTCCTTTTGCAACCTTTCAATCACTGGTCCTTGCTCAACTTTTCACAGCTGCACATGTGGGGGCATATGGGGCTGATTCAGGGGCAGGGGGAGTTGGGGGCTGACAGACAGCTGCTGCTGCTGCTGCTGCTGGTGCACTTGACTCTGTTCAGAATGAGGCATCATTTTGACAGAGGGGAGATCAACTATTATTGAATAAGAACAGCTTGATAAATGTTTGACTGGATTGATTATTTAACTAATATAGCAGTAAAATGTAAAAATCCAGAGTTTTCTTGAGCTAACATGGTGAGAAAAGTGAGCTAGCTTATTACCACAGACAGGGACAAAGTTAATATGCATGACTTTCCACCACAACTAACAAACCCACCTTTTTTTTGGAAATATTGGGTGACATATTGTCGACCCTTCAACGCCTTCTCCTCTCTTATTTTATTCTCCTTTCTTTTTTGGCTGCCTGATTTTTGAGGCATACTGCTGTCTGTGACAAATCGCGGTGCTCTACCTGCAGCTGATCCAGTCGGACTGAACCATTTTACGTAAATAGAGGGGGAAGGGAGGGCCCTGCAGGTGTTGATGCTTCCAAAACAAATAAAGGTATTGTTACCAGGACATGGAAAATAAAACGTGTGATTATATGTTAGTTAATAACTTAGTGTCATTATTTTTTCTGTATTATAATTTCATCATCATTAGGGGGCTCTCTGGGCCCCCCTCCATCATGGGCCCCTAGAATCCGTCTCCTTCACCCCCCCCCCCCCCCCCCCCCCTTTTCGGCGCCCCTGATTACGCCTAATTTTGTTGTGATGCCCCGCTGGATGCATTAAACAATGTAACAAGGTTTTCCAAAATAAAAAAATTCAAGTTATGGAAAAAAAGTGCCAACATGGCACTGCCATATTTATTATTGAAGTCACAAAGTGCTTTTTTTTTTTAACATGCCTCAAATCAGCAGCTTGGAATTTGGGACATGAGCATGAGGAGGTTGAGGTGGGCGGGGTTGGGGGTAGGCGTAGCGGGGGGTGTATATTGTAGCGTCCCGGAAGAGTTAGTGCTGCAAGGGGTTCTGCGTATTTGTTCTGTTGTGTTTATGTTGTGTTACGGTGCGGATGTTCTCCCGAAATGTGTTTGTCATTCTTGTTTGGTGTGGGTTCACAGTGTGGCGCATATTTGTAACAGTGTTAAAATTGTTTATACGGCCACCCTCAGTGTGACCTGTATGGCTGTTGACCAAGCATGCCTTGCATTCACTTGTGTGTGTGAAAAGCCGTAGATATTATGTGATTGGACCAGTGCCTTTAAGGTTTAATGGCGCTCTGTACTTCTCCCTACGTCCGTGTACACAGCAGCTATTTAAAAAGTCATAAATTTTACTTTTTGAAACAGATACTGATAATTTCCGAACCGATACTGATGATTTCCGATATTACATTTTAAAGCATTTATCGGCCTATAATATCGGCAGCCCGATATTATCGGACATCTCTAATTTAAATAACAATCGCAATACAAAGATCCCGTTTTTTACTTTTTACACTTACTTTACCACAAGAGAGTGTGTGCTTTTTGTGCAAAATAAAATCAAATCCATCCATCCATCCATCCATCCATTTTCTACCGCTTATTCCCTTCGGGGTCGCTGGAGCCTATCTCAGCTACAATTGGGCGGAAGGCGGGGTACACCCTGGACAAGTTAATTGAATGCAAAAAATACTCACAATGTTGACCAGTATTTTAGTTCAAAGCATAATCATTTTGTAAATAAGTGCTGTAAGTACGTTATGCTGATGTAAAGTACTTTTTTGAACCCTTCATTTTGTCGGTGCAGTCAGTGGCTTCACCACGCTATTATTGTGAAGGGGGGGGAGTCTGCTGTGCTGTTCTCAGTTTGACGGGTAAAGAGGCGACTTGAGGCTGTAAAAATACAATGGCGTTCTTTTTGTATTGTTGCAGTTTCACAAATTCCTCAGTAAATTCACCAAAACAACACCGTGGAGTTACTGAGTCTGTTTAGCTGATTGGAGTGCTAGCTCTCCAAAAGACGACGACTTCTGTTTTGTTTGATCAGCCGTTTTACTGCCGTGTTACAGACACTGTTTGGAAACAATTAAGGTGTGTAAAACATTTATAAAAGGTTTCTGTGTAATTAACTTATTTCACAACGTATATGTCTGCGGCTTATAGTCCGGTGTGGCTAATATGTGGCAATATGTTGTTATTGTAAAGTTTAGTGTGTGCGGCTTGTATACCGGTGTCCTCTATAGTCCGGAATATACGGTAAATCAGCTGTGGTGTGAGGTGTATTAAGAAGAGTTATGCCATCAACAATAGTACCATTATTATGTGTTTGAGCAATCCCAAACATGCCAAGTCTAGGAAAAACACAATCTTTTTGTTGCGGTTTATATGTAATTGTGGTACAAACAAATAAATTAATGTATGGTTAAACACGCTATTTGTAACTGTTGAACAAAGATGAAATTAACTCCACAGACCTTAGTGATTTCTAAGTGAGTTCTCAGATGTCTGAGGTCACAACAATAAAATCCCTTGTCATCTTTTTGAGGCAGAAAGAATCAAGTTTTTCTCCAACAACTCCTTGGTTCTGCTTGCCAGCTATGAGTGTTCTGGCTGCAGGAACACTGAGGTTCTTGTCTTTGAATCAGCAGACAGATCTTTTTTTCCCCCACTTGTGTTATTTTCAGGCAGCTTCAGAGGCTCCGTCCTTCGTGGTGTCTTAATTTTCTCTCCTTATTTAATCATCCTCCTGTCTGCTGCTGTCTTGTCGGCCAGATAACAAACGTGTAGATAAAGATGGTGGCGCCCCCAAGCATTACTGGGAGAAGAAGGTGGTCTTTGAGTCTCCGTTTTGAGCTCATTGATTGACCTCGGAAGTTTGGGATTCACATCGGAACAAACGATGTTGATTATATTGCTTATCAGAGTGAAAGTCTGTACTCTGTCCTGAACAGAAACCTAAACTTGCAGGCCTCGAAATTTAACTTTTTAAGGTCATGGCAAGTTTTGCTTTTAAGGAGAGCTCATAATTTATGGGGTGCAAAATCCTACTCCACCTCCTAGTGGTGCACCCCCGGGAAACGCCAAGTAGGGGTTGCCTGTGAGAGTGATGTATGGTGGAGGCCTCACCAGGCCGTCACAGTAGCCAAGAAGGTCTCACAGGAACCCTGAAAAGGGTAGGCTAACGGAGTTCAGGTGAAGACATCGGCAGCAGGAATGATGGATGGAAACCTTCAGCAGAGGAATCTGTACCGATCAACGGTGAAGTTCCAAGCTGGTTGGCGGAAGAACCAAACAATATGGTCAACGGCAAGCAGCAAAAAGACCAGTTAGAGGTCACTGCGAGCAGCAGGAGAGACTGCTTAAGTCTGGGAAGACCACTCTCCTAACACAAGGCAAGTGTAAATAAATCCCTGGCCCTCCAGGTTGGGGGTTGGGCGATGGGCTAACTACCCGTCCCTGGAAAAATAAACTGGTTACAGAAACCGAAACTATGGAAACTTTACCTCTGACTGACCGAAGCCTAACTGACGACCCACAAGTGGGATGTATGAACCGTCTGGGGCAAACTCATCAGAGACCTCAGGGGGGGGAAATGTCTGTTGAAGCTGAAGTCCAGAACGAGAATTGGATGCTGGAATTTCAGAACACTACACCAAGCTGGAAAATTGGCACAATTGACCAAAGAAATGCAACGTTACAACCTAAGCATTGTTGGTGTATGTGAGAGACGATGGTATACCTTTGGAGAAGTAACAACTGCCACTGGAGAGACCTTTCTCTATTCAGGCAACCCCAAAGAAGAAAACCCACACACACACGGAGTAGGACTACTCCTTTCAAAAGCTGCAGTAAAAAGCCTCATCGAATGGGAACTAATTTCAGAAAGGATCATCACAGCCAGGTTTACATCAAAAGGACGCAATATCACATTCATTCAATGCTACGCTCCCACCAACACTGCTGTTTTTGAAGAAAAAGACACTTTTTACCAACAACTACAGGCTGTCTTCCAGAAGGCTCCCAAAAGAGACATCAAGATTGTAATGGGAGATCTGAATGCCAAAATTGGAAAGGATAATAGCGACTGGAGAGGAACGATGGGGACTGAAGGACTGGGACTGATGAATGAGAATGGGCTTCTCTTTGCCAGCTTCTGTGCCCTCAATGAGCTAGTGATCGGAGGCAGTCTCTTCCCACACAACCAAACCCAAAAAGCTACCTGAATATCCCCAGACCACCACACCGAAAATCAGATCGACCACTTTGCAATAGACAGGAAATGGAGGAGAGTTCTCCTTGATGTCAGAGTAAAAAGGGGCGCTGATATAGACTCTGACCACCATCTTCTCGTGGGAGAACTCAGAATGAAACTGGCAGTGAAGAACAAAGTTGGGAACAGGGTTCAAAGAAGGTTTGAGACGAGGAAACTGAAGGATAACATAATACGACAAGAATGGGGAATCCAGCTTCGCAAAAGGTTCCAAGCCCTAACAGAAGGAGATAACATAAACAACAAATGGGAAAGATGCAAGATGGCTTTCACTAACACTTGCGAATCTGTCCTGGGCTACAGAGACCCAGGAAGAAAGGACTGGATCACAGATGCAACTTGGAGGGAGATCGAGGCTAGGCGTGAAATCAAAGCAAAACTCAACCGAGAGACAGACAACAACAACAAGAAACGCCTCCGACAAGACTACCACGAAAAGAACAAAGAGGTTCAAAAAAGCTGCAATAGGGACAATAAAACACAAACAGAGGAGCTGGCCAAAGAAGCAGAGGCAGCAGCCAGAGAAAGAAACGCCAAGGAACTCTACAGAATAACCCGTCAGTTGTCGGGGAAAAAACGGACCACAAGCCGCCCTATCAGGGACAAGCAGGGAAACCTTCTCACCAAAGGTCACAGCAATTAGAGCGCTGGAAGGAACACTTTGAAGAGTTCCTGAATAGACTCCCCCCAGACACTACACCAGTCATTGAGGAAGCAGGAAAAAACCTAAACATCAACTGTGGTAGGATAACAAAGAAGGAAATAAAGCGAGCCAGCAACAAACTGAAGCTGGGCAGGGCACCAGGGAAGGATAACATCCCCCCTGATGTACTGAAAGCAGACATCAATGTCACCACTGATATCCTCCATGGGCTTCTAAATGACATCTGGGAAAAAGAGGAGGTTCCCAATGATTGGAAGGAGGGGTTAATTGTCACAGTTCCGAAGAAAGGAAACCTCAGCGAATGTAAAAACTGGAGAGTCCCCAGCAAAATCCTCTGCCGAATTATCCTGGACAGAATACAAGAACCACTAGATAAGATTTTCAGGAAGGAACAAGCAGGTTTCCGGAAAAACAACTCCTGTACAGATCACATTGCATCACTCAGAATAATTGTCGAACGGTGCATCGAATGGCAGTCATCGCTATTCATAAACTTTGTCGACTTCGAAAAGGCTTTCGACAGTCTAGACAGAAACATCCTATGGAAACTGCTCCGACATTATGGAATTCCAATAAAACTGGTCAACATCATCAAATGCATGTATGATGGATTCACAGGTCAAGTCATCTCAAATGGTAAGCTCTCGGACACCCTCCTTATAAAAACAGGAGTACGGCAAGGCTGTCTACTGTGACCCCTCCTCTTCCTTATCTCCATCGACTGGACAATGAACATTTCAGTGGATGGCCAGAGAACAGGATTACAGTGGAACCCTTTTGAACAACTAGAAGACCTTGATTTTGCTGACGACCTGGCTCTGATCTCAGGAACACTCACACACATTCAACGCAAGACCACCAGATTGCATGAACACAGTAAACAGATAGGCCTCAGGATAAACACTGGGAAGACCAAGGTCGTGAGGCTCAGCACCAAATCCTATCAACCTATCACAATCGAGGAGCACCCCCTGGAAGATGTGGTCGAGTTTGTCTACCTGGGAAGCAACAGCAGCACAGATGGAGGAGCTGATAAAGATGTCGAGCTGCGCATCAGCAAAGCAAGACATGCCTTTGGAACTCTCCGACCTGTATGGCTCTCTTCCCAGCTCTCCAGAAACACCAAAATCAGAATCTTCACTACAAATGTAAAATCTGTCCTTCTTTATGGCTGTGAAATCTGGAAAACCACCAAATCAATCATTCATAAACTACAAGTGTTTATTAACAACTGTCTCAGGTACATACTGAGGATTTGGTGGCCCAACAAGATATCAAATGTAGACCTGTGCAGACACATGAACCGAGAGCAAATTCAAAATGAAATCAAAAGCAGAAAGTGGGGATGGATCGGCCATACGCTTAGGAAGGATCCGAGAAACCTAGCAAGACAAGCCCTGGACTATAACCCTCAAAGCAAGAGGAAGCCAGGGAGACCAAAACTCAACTGGAGGCGGTCCACTCTTGATGAACTGACCAAGATGGGGATCTCCTGGCAAGAAGCGAAGACCATCGCACAGAAGAGAGTGAGGTGGAGATCCATGGTAGATGCCCTATGCTCCCAAGGGGGCCAAGAGGATTAAAGTAAAGTAAAGGAAGTAATTTAGGGCACCAAGGCAAACAATATTTCATTTTTTTGTGTGTGTGTGTGTGTGTATGAACAGTTTTTTTATTCATTATTAATATAATCTTGTCAGCTTTTTGTCATTACATGATGCCTTTATCTATATTTTTACATTTTGATAGAGGGAGTTATTTTTTAATTTATTATTTTGTTATGTTTTTAAGTGATGTACATTTATATGTACATGTAGATGCTGTATCGGGACAGATTCATTAAGAGTTTGAGCAGAAGTACAGTATGTCATACAGGAATGAACTGTACACAATAAAACATTAAAGGCCTACTGAAATTATTTTTTTTAATTTAAACTGGAATAGCAGATCCATTCTATGTGTCATACTTAATCATTTCGCGATATTGCCATATTTTTGCTGAAAGGATTTAGTAGAGAAAATCGACGATAAAGTTTGCAACTTTTGCTCGTTGATAAAAAAAAGCCGTGCCCCTACCTGAAGTAGCGTGACGTTGCAAGCGGTAGTGCTGCTCACAATTCCCCGTTGTTTACAATGGAGCGAGAGATATTTGGAGCGAGAAAGCGAAGATTACCCCATTAATTTGAGCGAGGATGAAAGATTTGTGGATGCGGAACGTTAGAGTGACGGACCAGAATGCAGTTCAAGAGATATCTTTTTTCGCTCTTACCGTAACTTAGGTACAAGCTGGCTCATTGGATTCCACACTCTCTCCTTTTTCTATTGTGGATCACGGATTTGTATTTTAAACCACCTCGGATACCATATCCTCTTGAAAATGAGAGTCGAGAAGGCGAAATGGACATTCAGTGACTTTTATCTCCACGAAAATACATAGACGAAGCTCTTTAGCATGAGCTAACGTGATAGCATCTGTCTCAAATGCAGATAGAAACTAAATAAATAAATACCTGACTGGAAGGATAGACAGAAGTTCAACAATACTACTATCAGGAGACACCGAACCAAATATTAGCGCTCCACCTACGCCAGCCAGCCCTCCTCTGCTCATCAACACCCGTGCTCACCTGCGTTCCAGCGATCGACGATGCGGTCGGCGGCCCGGAGACGTAGGAAGTCAAGGTGAGGTCGCCGGCGCTAGTGTCTGCTATCCAACAAAGTCCTCCTTGTTGTGTTGCTACAGCCAGCCGCTAATACACCGATCCCACCTACAACGTTCTTCTTTGCAGCCTCCATTGTTCATTAAACAAATTGCAAAAGATTCACCAACACAGATGTCCAGAATACTGTGGAATTATGAAATGAAAACAGAGCTTTGTGTATAGGATTTTTCGGGCTCCGAATACTTCCCTTGTCCTCGTGACGTCACACGCATACGTCAGCATAATAAAACGTTTTCAAGCGGATGTGTGGCGGGAAATTTAAAATTGTACTTTATAAGTTAACCCGGCCGTATTGGCATGTGTTGCAATGTTAAGATTTCATCATTGATATATAAACTATCAGACTGCGTGGTCGGTAGTAGTGGGTTTCAGTAGGCCTTTAACAAAATGATGTGTCACATGAATGGTTTTTAAAGTAATACCTACCATGAAAAAAATACAAAAACATGGTGTTTACTTTTTGATATCAAAATAAAACACAAAGCAGTTTGGCTAAAGAAGATGAAGTCTAGTAAACAAGCTTTGTTCTTCTCCAACAACACCATGTGTTTCAGTACAGTTTGGCCAACAAAAATAAAGAGTGACGCCTCTCACGCCGAATACACAATCTTCACAGCCTGCGTTCAATTCGATGAGATGACAAAACATATGACATGATAATTTTGATTTGCAATGATGCATACTGTATTTTTCGGACTATAAGTCGCAGTTTTTTTTCATAGTTTGGCCGGGGGTGCGACTTATACTCAGGAGCGACTTATGTGTGAAATGATTAACACATTACCGTAAAATATCAAATAATATTATTCAGCTCATTCACGTAAGAGACTAGACGTATAATATTTCATGGGATTTAGCGATTAGGAGTGACAGATTGTTTGGTAAACGTATAGCATGTTCTATATGTTATAGTTATTTGAATGACTCTTACCATAATATGTTACGTTAACATACCAGGCACGTTCTCAGTTGGTTATTTATGCCTCATATAATGTACACTTATTCAGCCTGTTGTTCACGATTCTTTATTTATTTAAAATTGCCTTTCAAATGTCTATTCTTGGTGTTGGCTTTTATCAAATACATTTCCCCGAAAAATGCGAACCATACTCCAGTGCGACTTATATATGTTTTTTTCCTTTTTTATTATGCATTTTCGGCCGGTGCGACTTATACTCCAAAAAAAACGGTATATATTCTTTAAAGGCCTACTGAAACCCACTACTACCGACCACGCAGTCTGATAGTTTATATATAATTGATGAAATCTTAACATTGCAACACATGCCAATACGGCCAAGTTAACTTATAACGGGCAATTTTAAATTTCCCGCTAAACTTCCGGTGGAAAACGTCTATTAATGATGACGTATGCGCGTGACGTCAATCGTTGAAACGGAAGTATTGGGACACATTGTATCCAATACAAAAAGCTCAGTTTTAATCTCAAAATTCCACAGTATTCTGGACATCTGTGTTGGTGAATCTTTTGCAATTTGTTTAATGAACAATGAAGACTGCAAACAACACAACCAGGAGGACTTTGACTTGGATAGCAGATGCGCTATCCGACGCTAGCCGCCGACTGCATCTATGATCGGGTGAAGTCCTTCGTCGCTCCGTCGATCGCTGGAATGCAGGTGAGCACGGGTGTTGATGAGCAGATGAGGGCTGGCTGGCGTAGGTGGATATCTAATGTTTTTATCATAGCTCTGTGAGGTCCCGTTGATAAGTTAGCTTCAATGGCGTCGTTAGCAACAGCATTGTTAAGCTTCGCCAGGCTGTAAAGCATTAGCCGTGTAGTTACAGGTCCATGGTTTAATAGTATTGTTGATTTTCTGTCCGTGATCCACAATAGAAAAAGGAGAGAGTGTGGAATCCAATGAGCCAGCTTGTACCTAAGTTACGGTCAGAGCGAAAAAAGATGCGTCCTGCACTGCACTCTAGTCCTTCACTCTCACGTTCCTCATCCACGAATCTTTCATTCAGCCCTTTGAGACACTTGTGGTTTAGGGCTATATAAATAAACATTGATTGATTGATTGATCCTGGCTCAAATTAATGGGGTAATCGTCACTTTCTCGGTCCGAATCGCTCTCGCTGCTGGTGTAAACAATGGGGAAATGTGAGGAGCCTTTCAACCTGTGACGTCACGCTACTTCCGGTACAGGCAAGGCTTTTTTTTATCAGCGACCAAAAGTTGCGAACTTTATCGTCGATGTTCTCTACTAAATCCTTTCAGCAAAAATATGGAAATATCGCGAAATGATCAAGTATGACACATAGAATGGATCTGCTATCCCCGTTTAAATAAATAACAATTATTTCAGTAGGCCTTTAAAAAGGCTAAACAAATGTTTTATAGATATTTAAAAAAACAAAAACTAATATTAGTGTTATTAGTAATAATATTAATGAATGAATATTATAATTTTTTTCTTGCATCAGAATCACAATGAGTTTTAACACAAGGAATTTGGCTTTGCTGTGCTCTCTTTCAATTGTTGCTTATTGTAAAATGTAACACAGACTCCACTTTCTTCTGCCCTGCCAGAGTGTTGCAATTTAGTTTTCCAAATATGTAAACAGTCCCTTGAATTAATTTAAACAAAATAAATAACTTCTTTAGTTGTTTTATTAATATTATCCACAATAAAGTCACTGTAAAACTAACCACACTAAAGAAAGTACATTATATATACACACACACATGCATGCATGTAGGAATCACGTTAGATGAATAATATAGTTTGAATCAAACTGAAAAAAGCAATACAGTTATGCAGGATGAAGATTGAGCTTAAATGCCACTATTAATGCTAATGTACAATGGACTATCTTATAGACAAGCTAACTCAAATTAGTATGGCCAATCTCAGGGTACATACAGGGTTTCCCACACATTCATTTATTTGTGGCGGCCCGCCACGAAAGAATTGCGTCTGCCACAAATAAAATTAAAAAAAAAAATAAAAAATTTAAATTAAAAAATTAATTTATTTTTTTTAGTTTTTTTGTCCTCTCCAGCTTCTCAGGCAAATCATATAGTTGATGTAGATGCCCATATCGGCTGTTCAGATTTACTTTACAAAAGAGAAGTGTAGGATACTTCTCTTGTTGCCTTATTTGTATTTGACTTTATTAAATGTATTTATATTAGAAACACAACATGTGTATATAACAAAGGGTGCAAAGTCTGCAGGCAGTAGGAAACACATGGTTAAGTGTAGGGAGTAAAACTGATGGCAGTCTAAAGTTCAAGATTTTTGGAGCTCTTGTTCAGTGGATCAGATGTTTGATGAAGCTCTGTGTCTATCTACCACCACTACTGTTTTCTGTTTATTTGTTACTGACTGTGGCAGGACACCTCTGCCTCTGTTTCACTTTATGTTGCTGGTAAATAATATGGTTGTAGTAGTAGGCTACAGTTAAATTATTTAGTATGCACTAATTAAAGGGGCAGAGCTTTGAGACATTTTAGCTTTTATATTTTATAAGATATATTTTTTGTAAAAACCACAATTAATAAATATATTTCAGTGAATAACTTATTGTTCAAATCTGTATATAAATATGTACATTAAGTGTTGTAATTATATTGTAAAATGGATGGATGGATGGACGTTTAAAACAAAACTGTTATTATTAATTAGTAAGTATACATTTTTTGAGCCTTTTTGGAGAAAATCAAATCATTGTAGTAAATTATGCAAATTACTCGATGATGTCATGGTGACCACGCCCATAGCCACGCCCCCACCACCACAGGTATCTTGGCAGTTTACGGAAAACACTGACATATAACAATCATTCACACTCACATTCATATTTATGGACAATTTGCAGTCCCCGGCGAAGCTAACGTGAATATTTTTGGAATGTGGGAGGAAAGTGGAGTACACACACAAGTGCACACTCCACACAGCAATGTCCACACGGACAGTGGTCCCCAACCAGCACCGTTCCGTGGATCAATTGGTACCGGGCCGCACAAGAGAAAAAAAAATAATTAAAAAAATTAATTAAATCAACATAAAAAACACAAGATACACTTACAATTAGTACACCAACCCAAAAAACCTCCCTCCCCCATTTACACTCATTCACACAAAAGGGTTGTTTCTTTCTGTTATTAATTTTTCTGGTTCCTACATTATATATCAATATAGATCAATACAGTCTACAGGAATACAGTCTGTAAGCACGCATTATTGTATTTTTTTAAGACAAAATTAAAAAAAATAATAAAATAAAATACATTTAAAAAAATAATAATTTTCAAGTGCAGTTACAAAAAGGCTGGGGACCACTGCACACGGAGGTTCGAAGATGCACACGGCGTAAAGTTAGGCGTTATTGTTGGTAGTAAAGTCAAAAGATTTAGGGTACTTTACCCGGGCTTGAACAAGAAATGCATTAATTAACTTTAATCATTTAATATTTTTCTCCTCACTTTTGTCATGTGTCAACTCCATGCGTAGCCAGCTGACGCTCTTCTGACAGGTGATTTAGATGCACCTATTTTTTTTTTTCAAAATAAAGCAGCGAGGAACGTTTTTGCTGTGTTTCAAAGTTATTATAGCCAATAGTACGTAAATGATATACTGTATACGGTATATCCAGTCTTACAATATATCACTTTAGTTTGTTTTCATGTTAAAAAAGTGTTTTCATGTAAATAAAATTTAAAAAAATATATATATATATACATATATATGTATATATATTGAAGGTGCAATCTAGCCATAGCGTTGCACCACCATTGTTTACTTAGACTTAGACCAACTTTATTGATCCACAAGGGAAAATGTTCCACACAGTAGTTCAGTTTCAAAGGATGGAAAGGATCGCAGGTATTAAGTGGACTAAAAATGTACCATAGTATCAATATAAAATATAACATATATGTAATATTTATATAATATATACTGATATATTATATTATATTTTCATATAATACTTACAATATATAACAAATCCCAGTTACCATGTACAATATTACAGTATAATGTAAGAGCTGCAGCAAAAAAATAAGAAAAAGGCAGTATAAAATAGAGAGTAGATCCAGCAGAAAAAAGACATTATAAACAAAGAGAGGTAGCTAACATAGAAGCGGTCAAGTAATACAGTGGTCCCCAACCACCAGGCCGCGGCCCGGTACGACCAATTGGTACCGGGCCGCGCAAGAAATTAAAAAAAAAAAAAAAAAAAAGTTTGTTTTTTTTAGTTAAATCAACATAAAAAACACAATATATACATTATATATCAATATAGATCAACACCATCTGCAGGGATACAGTCCGTAAGCACACATTAGTGTATTTATTTATTTTAAAAAAATAAATTTAAAAAAATCACCCCCCCGGTCCATGGGACAAATTTTCAAGCGTTGACCGGTCCCCAGCTACAAAAAGGTTGGGGACCACTGAAGTAATAGACAGATATCAGGTAATACACAGATATCAGGTAATACACAGTGGCCTAGTGGTTAGAGTGTCCGCCCTGAGATCGGTAGGTTGTGAGTTCAAACCCCGGCCGAGTCATACCAAAGACTATAAAAAAATGGGAGCCATTACCTCGGCACTCAGCATCAGGTTGGAATTGGGGGTTAATTCACCAAAAATGCTGCTGCCCACTGCTCCCCTCACCTCCCAGGGGGTGAACAAGGGGATGGGTCAAATGCAGAGGACACATTTCACCACACCTAGTGTGTGTGTGTGTGACAATCATTGGTACTTTAACTGTAATAGACAGATATCAGGTAATGGACAGATACATGTCGGGTTACTCTGCCGAGCTCTAGACAGCACCGTCACTCAACAACGGCACATTATTTGCAGACTATAATTACTTGTTTGCAAAAAATATATTTTACCCCAAATAGGTGAAACTACACAATCTCCCACAGCACACCAGACTGTATTGACACAGTGGTTGAAAAACAGTGGCCTAAACTAAACAATTTGCAGCGGCTTTTATGTCTGTAAAGTTTTTTTTGTTGTTGAGCCTTTTGAGCGGAACTACACTTTTTTTAATGTGGGAATCTTGCTGATCAATCGCAATCTTTATGTAAGACAAGATCACATGTTTTTATTTTTAATCCATTCTAAATCGTAAATAAACAAAAGCCAAACAATGGGGCCAATGAGTGACACTCTGTTCCGCCTATAGAGCTCTCTTAAAAAAAAAACTCCAAGGTTTTATATACATGCCGTAAGCAGTAATATTCATAATAACATGTCATATTTACCTATTTTGATCATTTTAAGCATACTGCGGCGTATTAATTTCACATCGCATCCCAACATTAGCTATTTCCTTCAACAACAACAACACTACTAATCATGGCAGACTTCATGAGCAAAAAAAAAGACTACTTTGGGACAAATGATGATCAGAAACGTATATTTTTGAGGCTGAATATATGGAGGATGATCTACAAGTTTTAGAAGCTGTGTGCTAAACAGATGCAGCTTTAGTGAAACACTAAGCATCATGTAGCATTATTGCTAAGTGCTAAAGAAGATATACAAACCTAATCAAACAATCACTTGCTGTACAAGGTCTGCTCTCACTGGGATGCTGACTGATGGGATGTTTATATCTTGCTGTTTTTAGATGAATAGTTAATCACAATCGTCACGTAAGTTTAAAAAAAGAAAAAAAGAGCGTCTTTTCGTGTCTTTCTCGTCATCTCCGTGTCTAAGTTGGATGTCAAAGTTGACCATCTTGTGGGTTTATGTCCACAACCTTCTACTATCTAGGTGATTCTTGTTTGATGTGGGTTCACACTACAGTGTGGCGCATATTTGTAACAGTGTTAAAGTTGTTTACACTACCGTTCAAAGGTTTGGGGTCACCCAAACAATTTTGTGGAATAGCCTTAATTCCTAAGAACAAGAATAGACTGTCGAGTTTCAGATGAAAGTTCTCTTTTTCTGGCCATTTTGAGCGTTTAATTGACCCCACAAATGTGATGCTCCAGAAACTCAATCTGCTCAAAAGAAGGTCAGTTTTGTAGCTTTTGTAACGAGCTAAACTGTTTTCAGATGTGGGAACATGATTGCACAAGGGTTTTCTAATCATCAATTAGCCTTCTGAGCCAATGAGCAAACACATTGTTCCATTAGAACACTGGAGTGATAGTTGCTGGAAATGGGCCTCTATACACCTATGTAGATATTGCACCAAAAACCAGACATTTGCAGCTAGAATAGTCATTTACCACATTAGCAATGTATAGAGTGTATTTCTTTAAAGTTAAGACTAGTTTAAAGTTATCTTCTTTGAAAAGTACAGTGCTTTTCCTTCAAAAATAAGGACATTTCAATGTGACCCCAAACTTTTGAACGGTAGTGTATATGGCCACCCTCAGTGTGACCTGTATGGCTGTTGACCAAGTATGCTTGCATTCACTTAAGTGTGTGTGAAAAGCTGTAGATATTATGTGATTGGGCCGGCACGCAAAGGCAGTGCCTTTAAGGTTTATTGGCGCTCTGTACTTCTCCCTACGTCCGTGAACACAGCGGCATTTTTAAAAAGTCATACATTTTACTTTTTGAAACCGATACCGATAATTTCCGATGTTACATTTTAAAGTATTTATTGGCCGATAATATCGGCAGTCCAATATTATCGGACATCTCTAATTGAAAGGGTAAAAGAAACCAGATTTTGGGGAGTATTAATAGATGACAAAATGAACTGGAAATCTCATATACAAAATATACAACATAAGGTGGCAAAAAAACATCCTGGGCCAAAAATCACTTCATATTCTCAACTGCTCGCTAGTGTTACCATATCTGAGTTATTGTGCAGAAATATGGGGAAATAACTACAAATGTGCGCTACATTCGTTAACAGTGTTACAAAAAAGATCAATTATTAGACTGACAAATAATGTTAGATATAGAGAACATACAAACACTGTATTTATTGAGTCAAAAATATTAAAGTTCAATGATTTGGTAAAATTGCAAACAGCTAAAATGATGTACAAAGCAAACTATAACCTGCTACCAAACCACTGTGGCCTTCATTATAACACTTATATAAGGCTTTTAAATTCATTTTGATAGTAGGCTAATATAGCTAATACAGACACATCATGTGTGTCTTTCATTATAACACATATAAGGCTTTTACAGTCGTTTTGATAGTAGGCTATTATTGCTAATATAGACACTTACATCATGTGTGGCCTTTATTATAACACTTATATAAGACTTTTAAACTCATTTTGATAGTAGGCTATTACAGCTAATACAGATATTTACATTATGTGTGGCCTTCATTATAACACTTGTATAAGGCTTTTAAATTCATTTTGATAGTAGGCTATTATAGCTAATATAGACACTTACATCATGTGTGGCCTTCATTATAACACTTATATAAGGCTTTTAAAGTCATTTTGATAGTAGGCTAATATAGCTAATATAGACAAATCATGTGTGGCTTTCATTATAACACATATAAGGCTTTTACAGTCATTTTGATAGTAGGCTATTATAGCTAATATAGACACATCATGTGTGGCCTTCATTATAACACTTATATAAGACTTTTAAAGTCATTTTGATAGTAGGCTATTACAGCTAATACAGATATTTACATTATGTGTGGCCTTCATTATAACACTTATATAAGGCTTTTAAAGTCATTTTGATAGTAGGCTATTATAGCTAATATAGACACATCATGTGTGGCTTTCATTATAACACTTATATAAGGCTTTTTAAAGTCATTTTGATAGTAGGCTATTATAGCTAATATAGACACTTACATCATGTGTGGCCTTTATTATAACACTTATATAAGGCTTTTACAGTCATTTTGATAGTAGGCTATTATAGCTAATACAGATATTTACATTATGTGTGGCCTTCATTATAACACTTATATAAGGCTTTTAAAGTCATTTTGATAGTAGGCTAATATAGACACATCATGTGTTGCCTTCATTATAACACTTATATAAAGCTTTTAAAGTCATTTTGATAGTAGGCTAATATAGCTAATATAGACAAATCATGTGTTTCCTTCATTATAACACTTGTACAAGACTTTTAAAGTCATTTTGATAGTAGGCTATTATAGCTAATATAGACACTTAAATCTTGTGTGTGGCCTTCATTATAACACTTATATAAGGCTTTTTAAAGTCATGTTGATAGTAGGCTATTATAGCAAATATAGACACTTACATCATGTGTTGCCTTCATTATAACACATACAGTATAAGGCTTTTACAGTCATTTTGATAGTAGGCTAATATAGCCACATCATGTGTTGCCTTCATTATAACACTTATATAAGGCTTTTACAGTCGTTTTGATAGAAGGCTATTATAGCTAATATAGACACTTACATCATGTGTGGCCTTCACTATAACACTTATATAAGGCTTTTAAAGTCATTTTGATAGTAGGCTATCAAATCCATTATTATTATTATTATGTGCTGCCTTCATTATGAGACTTATATAAGACTTATATATTATATTTTAATTTTTTGCGGCTCCAGACAGACGTATTTTTGGTCCAATATGGCTCCTTCAACATTTTGGGTCGCCGACTCCTGGACTAAAAAAATAATTTACACGTCGGTGACTCTTTTTGCTGCGTAGAACTGCAAAAAAAAAAAATGTACGGAGAAAGTTGCGAGTGCCAGCACTTTGATAAAGAAGGCGAGTAACACTGTTGCCGAAACCCTTTTCTTTCTCGTGTCATCTAATTCTATAACTGCCTGGTTGGTCTTCCAGGAAGTAAATTAGCAATATAGGTTGTTTTTTTTCATTCTGAATGACCCACATTGTTCCTTTCTAGGACTCCTCACTTTGTTATGTGATCCTCAAGGATATTTATGTCCAACTCGCTTAATCGGGGCGACTTGCTTGTTCTGCATGCTAATCAGAGTATTAAATCTATTTTCTTCTGCATTTCTATGATAATGCCTTCTTTAATGCTCTCATCATTCACGCTCTACCGGCCCACAGAACTTACATCACCCGTTCATGTGGACGGGCGAGGTCAGCAGCCTGACGGGAGTGCAACATTGTCCCGGTCCTGCAGGACTCCACAGTCCACCACGCCCTGGCCCACATGGAAAAACAGGATGTGTCGGCCTGGCTTACTCACTTTGTCCAGCGACAGGAAAGCCCACAGGAAGTGTGTCCACCTTGCGAGACACCAAATTTACCCTGTTGAAACAAAACAGTTGGTATTGGATCTATTTTTTTTATTTATTTTGAGTCACTTTGCTCGCCTCGGACCTGCCTGTAACGTGCTTTATCAGCATCGTGCTTCAAACCTGTCGCCATTAATCCTGACTTCCTCATTTTGATTAAAAATCAAATAAAAATGAGGACAAACTGTTTTATTCATTTTTGTTTTGTAGTGCAGCTCCATTTTTATTTCATCTGACCACAGAACTTTCCTCCAGAAGGTCTTATCTTTGTTCATTCGATGTCAGATGAAACAAACATTTAGCTGTTTGGCCACAATACCCAGCAATATGTTTGGAGGAGAAAAGGTGAGGCCTGTAATGCCAGGAACACCATTCCTACCGTCAAGCATGGTGGTGGTAGTATTATGCTCTGGGCCTGTTTCGCTGCCAATGAAACTGGTGCTTTACAGAGAGTAAATGGGACAATGAAAAAGGAGGATTACCTCCAAATTCTTCAGGACAACCTAAAATCATCAGCCCGGAGGTTGGGTCTTGGGCGCAGTTGGGTGTGCCAATAGGACAATGACCCCAAACATGCGTCAAAAGTGGTAAAGGAATGGCTAAATCAGGCCAGAATGAAGGTTTTAGAATGGCCTTCCCAAAGTCCTGATTTAAACGTGTGGACAATGCTGAAGAAACAAGTCCATGTCAGAAAACCAACAAATTTAGCTGAACTGCACCAATTTTGTCAAGAGGAGTGGTCAAAAATTCACCAGAAGCTTGTGGATGGCTACCAAAAGCACCTTATTGCAGCTAAACTTGCCAAGGGACATGTAAGCAAATATTAACATTGCTGTATGTATACTTTTGACCCAGCAGATTTGCTCACATTTTCAGTAGACCCATAATAAATTCATAAAAGAACCAAACTTCATGAATGTTTTTTTGTGACAAACAAGTATGTGCTCCAATCACTCTATCACAAAAAAAATAAGATTTGTAGAAATGATTGGAAACTCAAGACAGCCATGACATTATGTTCTTTACAAGTGTATGTACACTTTTGACCACTACTGCATACTGGCTTCCCATGCACTTAAGATGCGACTTTAATTTACTGCTTACATATAAAATACTAAAGGGTCTAGCTCCAGCCATCTTGCTGATTGTATTGTACCATATGTCCCGACAAGATCTGCCTTCAAAGAACTCCAGCTTATTAGTGATTCCCAGAGCCCTAAAAAAGTCTGCGGGCTATAGAGCGTTTTCTATTGGGGCTCCAGTACTCTGGAATGCCCTCCCGGTAACAGTTAGAGATGCTACCTCAGTAGAAGCATTTAAGTCCCATCTTAAAACTCATACTCTAGTCTTTAAATAGACTCCCTTTTAGACCAGCTGATCTGCGGTCTCTTTTCTACTGTGCCCCCCTATCCTGCGTAGAGAGGTTAAAGACTCCCTTTTAGACCAGCTGATCTGCGGTCTCTTTTCTACTGTGCCTCCCTATCCTGCGTAGAGAGGTTATCGGGTGACCACAGATAAAGCACCAGCTGTTCAAAGTCGGGACCCAGGGTGGACCACTCATCTGTGCATCAGTTGGAGACGTCTCTGCGCTGCTGACTTGTCTCCACTCAAGACGATCCCCTGCTGGCCCCACCATGGACTGGACTATCACACTATTATGTTAGATCCACTATGGACTGGACTCTCACACTTTTATGTTAGATCCACTATGGACTGGAGTCTCACAATATTATGTTAGATCCACTATGGACTGGATTCTCACACTATTATGTTAGATCCACTATGGACTGGACTCTCACACTTTTATGTTAGATCCACTATGGACTGGACTCTCACTATTATGTTAGATCCACTATGGACTGGAGTCTCACAATATTATGTTAGATCCACTATGGACTGGACTCTCACACTTTTATGTTAGATCCACTATGGACTGGACTCTCACTATTATGTTAGATCCACTATGGACTGGACTCTCACACTATTATGTTAGATCAACTATGGACTGGACTCTCACTATTATGTTAGATCCACTATGGACTGGAGTCTCACAATATTATGTTAGATCCACTATGGACTGGACTCTCACTATTATGTTAGATCCACTATGGACTGGAGTCTCACAATATTATGTTAGATCCACTATGGACTGGACTCTCACACTATTATGTTAGATCCACTATGGACTGGACTCTCACACTATTATGTTAGATCCACTATGGACTGGAATATCACACTATTATGTCAGATCCACTATGGACTGGACTCTCACACTATTATGTTAGATCCACTATGGACTGGACTCTCACAATATTATGTAAGATTCACTATGGACTGGACCCTCACAATATTATGTTAGATCCATTATGGACTGGACTCTCACACTATCATGTTAGATCCACTATGGCCTGGACTCTCACTATTATGTTAGATCCACTATGGACTGGACTCTCACAATATTATGTTAGATCCACTATGGACTGGACTCTCACACTATTATGTTAGATCCACTATGAACTGGACTCTCACACTATTATGTTAGATCCACTATGGACTGGACTCTCACACTATTATGTTAGATCCACTATGGACTGGACTCTCACACTATTATGTTAGATCCACTATGGACTGGACTCACACTATTATGTTAGATCCACTGTGGACTGGACTCTCACACTATTGTGTTAGATCCACTATGGACTGAACTCTCACACTATTGTGTTAGATCCACTATGGACTGGACTCTCGCACTATTATGTTAGATCCACTATGGACTGGACTCTCGCACTATTATGTTAGATCCACTATGGACTGGACTCTCACACTATTATGTTAGATCCACTATGGACTGGACTCTCACAATATTATGTTAGATCCACTATGGACTGGACTCTCACAATATTATGTTAGATCCACTATGGACTGGACTCTCACAATATTATGTTAGATCCACTATGGACTGGACTCTCAAAATATTATGTTAGATCCACTATGGACTGGACTCTCACACTATTATGTTAGATCCACTATGGACTGGACTCTCACACTATTATGTTAGATCCACTATGGACTGGACTCTCACACTATTATGTTAGATCCACTATGGACTGGACTCTCACAATATTATGTTAGATCCACTATGGACTGGACTCTCACAATATTATGTTAGATCCACTATGGACTGGACTCTCACACTATTATGTTAGATCCACTGTGGATTGGACTCTCACAATATTATGTTAGATCCGCTATGGACTGGACTCTCACACTATTATGTTAGATCCACTATGGACTGGACTCTCACTATTATGTTAGATCCACTATGGACTTGACTCTCATACTATTATGTTAGATCCACTATGGACTGGACTCTCACACTATTATGTTAGATCCACTATGGACTGGACTCTCACAATATTATGTTAGATCCACTATGGACTGGACTCTCACAATATTATGTTAGATCCACTCTGGACTGGACTCTCACACTATTATGTTAGATTCACTATGGACTGGACTCTCACACTATTATGTTAGATTCACTATGGACTGGACTCTCACTATTATGTTAGATCCACTATGGACTGGACTCTCACACTATTATGTTAGATCCACTATGGACTGGACTCACACTATTATGTTAGATCCACTATGAACTGGACTCTCGCACTATTATGTTAGATCCACTATGGACTGGACTCTCGCACTATTATGTTAGATCCACTATGGAATGGACTCTCACACTATTATGTTAGATCCACTATGGACTGGACTCTCGCACTATTATGTTAGATCCACTATGGACTGGACTCTCACAATATTATGTTAGATCCACTATGGACTGGACTCTCACACTATTATGTTAGATCCACTATGGACTGGACTCTCACAATATTATGTTAGATCCACTATGGACTGGACTCTCACAATATTATGTTAGATCCACTACGGACTGGACTCTCACACTATTATGTTAGATCCACTATGGACTGGACTCTCACACTATTATGTTAGATCCACTATGGACTGGACTCTCACACTATTATGCTAGATCCACTATGGACTGGACTCTCGCACTATTATGTTAGATCCACTATGGACTGGACTATCACACTATTATGTTAGATCCACTATGGACTGGACTCTCACAATATTATGTTAGATCCACTATGGACTGGACTCTCACAATATTATGTTAGATCCACTATGGACTGGACTCTCACACTATTATGTTAGATCCACTATGGACTGGACTCTCACAATATTATGTTAGATCCACTATGGACTGGACTCTCACACTATTATGTTAGATCCACTGTGGATTGGACTCTCACAATATTATGTTAGATCCACTATGGACTGGACTCTCACACTATTATGTTAGACCCACTATGGACTGGACTCTCACTATTATGTTAGATCCACTATGGACTTGACTCTCATACTATTATGTTAGATCCACTATGGACTGGACTCTCACAATATTATGTTAGATCCACTATGGACTGGACTCTCACAATATTATGTTAGATCCACTATGGACTGGACTCTCACACTATTATGTTAGATTCACTATGGACTGGACTCTCACACTATTATGTTAGATTCACTATGGACTGGACTCTCACTATTATGTTAGATCCACTATGGACTGGACTCTCACACTATTATGTTAGATTCACTATGGACTGGACTGGACTCTCACACTATTATGTTAGATTCACTATGGACTGGACTCTCCCACTATTATGTTAGATCCACTATGGACTGGACTCTCACTATTATGTTAGATCCACTATGGACTGGACTCTCACAATATTATGTTAGATCCACTATGGACTGGACTCTCACACTATTATGTTAGATCCACTATGGACTGGACTCTCACACTATTATGTTAGATCCACTATGGACTGGAATCTCACACTATTATGTTAGATCCACTATGGACTGGACTCTCACACTATTATGTTAGATCCACTATGGACTGGACTCTCACACTATTATGTTAGATCCACTATGGACTGGACTCTCACACTATTATGTTAGATCCACTATGGACTGGAATCTCACACTATTATGTTAGATCCACTATGGACTGGACTCTCACACTATTATGTTAGATCCACTATGGACTGGACTCTCACACTATTATGTTAGATCCACTATGGACTGGACTCTCACACTATTATGTTAGATCCACTGTGGACTGGACTCTCACACTATTGTGTTAGATCCACTATGGACTGAACTCTCACACTATTGTGTTAGATCCACTATGGACTGGACTCTCGCACTATTATGTTAGATCCACTATGGACTGGACTCTCGCACTATTATGTTAGATCCACTATGGACTGGACTCTCACACTATTATGTTAGATCCACTATGGACTGGACTCTCGCACTATTATGTTAGATCCACTATGGACTGGACTCTCACACTATTATGTTAGATCCACTATGGACTGGACTCTCACACTATTATGTTAGATTCACTATGGACTGGACTCTCACAATATTATGTTAGATCCACTATGGACTGGACTCTCACACTATTATGTTAGATCCACTATGGACTGGACTCACACTATTATGTTAGATCTACTATGAACTGGACTCTCACAATATTATGTTAGATCCACTATGGACTGGACTCTCACAATATTATGTTAGATCCACTATGGACTGGACTCTCACACTATTATGTTAGATCCACTATGGACTGGACTCTCACACTATTATGTTAGATCCACTATGGACTGGACTCTCACACTATTATGTTAGATCCACTATGGACTGGACTCTCGCACTATTATGTTAGGTCCACTATGGACTGGACTATCACACTATTATGTTAGATCCACTATGGACTGGACTCTCACAATATTATGTTAGATCCACTATGGACTGGACTCTCACAATATTATGTTAGATCCACTATGGACTGGACTCTCACACTATTATGTTAGATCCACTGTGGATTGGACTCTCACAATATTATGTTAGATCCACTATGGACTGGACTCTCACACTATTATGTTAGATCCACTATGGACTGGACTCTCACTATTATGTTAGATCCACTATGGACTTGACTCTCATACTATTATGTTAGATCCACTATGGACTGGACTCTCACATTATTATGTTAGATCCACTATGGACTGGACTCTCACAATATTATGTTAGATCCACTATGGACTGGACTCTCACAATATTATGTTAGATCCACTATGGACTGGACTCTCACACTATTATGTTAGATTCACTATGGACTGGACTCTCACACTATTATGTTAGATTCACTACGGACTGGACTCTCACTATTATGTTAGATCCACTATGGACTGGACTCTCACAATATTATGTTAGATCCACTATGGACTGGACTCTCACACTATTATGTTAGATCCACTATGGACTGGACTCTCACACTATTATGTTAGATCCACTATGGACTGAACTCTCACACTATTATGTTAGATCCACTATGGACTGGACTCTCGCACTATTATGTTAGATCCACTATGGACTGGACTATCACACTATTATGTTAGATCCACTATGGACTGGACTCTCACAATATTATGTTAGATCCACTATGGACTGGACTCTCACAATATTATGTTAGATCCACTATGGACTGGACTCTCACAATATTATGTTAGATCCACTGTGGATTGGACTCTCACACTATTACGTTAGATCCACTGTGGATTGGACTCTCACAATATTATGTTAGATCCACTATGGACTGGACTCTCACACTATTATGTTAGATCCACTATGGACTGGACTCTCACAATATTATGTTAGATCCACTATGGACTGGACTCTCACACTATTATGTTAGATTCACTATGGACTGGACTCTCACACTATTATGTTAGATTCACTATGGACTGGACTCTCACTATTATGTTAGATCCACTATGGACTGGACTCTCACACTATTATGTTAGATCCACTATGGACTGGACTCTCACTATTATGTTAGATCCACTATGGACTGGAATCTCACACTATTATGTTAGATCCACTATGGACTGGACTCTCACACTATTATGTTAGATCCACTATGGACTGGACTCTCACACTATTATGTTAGATCCACTATGGACTGGACTCTCACACTATTATGTTAGATCCACTGTGGACTGGACTCTCACACTATTGTGTTAGATCCACTATGGACTGAACTCTCACACTATTGTGTTAGATCCACTATGGACTGGACTCTCGCACTATTATGTTAGATCCACTATGGACTGGACTCTCGCACTATTATGTTAGATCCACTATGGACTGGACTCTCACACTATTATGTTAGATCCACTATGGACTGGACTCTCGCACTATTATGTTAGATCCACTATGGACTGGACTCTCACACTATTATGTTAGATCCACTATGGACTGGACTCTCACACTATTATGTTAGATTCACTATGGACTGGACTCTCACAATATTATGTTAGATCCACTATGGACTGGACTCTCACACTATTATGTTAGATCCACTATGGACTGGACTCACACTATTATGTTAGATCTACTATGAACTGGACTCTCACAATATTATGTTAGATCCACTATGGACTGGACTCTCACAATATTATGTTAGATCCACTATGGACTGGACTCTCACACTATTATGTTAGATCCACTATGGACTGGACTCTCACACTATTATGTTAGATCCACTATGGACTGGACTCTCACACTATTATGTTAGATCCACTATGGACTGGACTCTCGCACTATTATGTTAGGTCCACTATGGACTGGACTATCACACTATTATGTTAGATCCACTATGGACTGGACTCTCACAATATTATGTTAGATCCACTATGGACTGGACTCTCACAATATTATGTTAGATCCACTATGGACTGGACTCTCACACTATTATGTTAGATCCACTGTGGATTGGACTCTCACAATATTATGTTAGATCCACTATGGACTGGACTCTCACACTATTATGTTAGATCCACTATGGACTGGACTCTCACTATTATGTTAGATCCACTATGGACTTGACTCTCATACTATTATGTTAGATCCACTATGGACTGGACTCTCACATTATTATGTTAGATCCACTATGGACTGGACTCTCACAATATTATGTTAGATCCACTATGGACTGGACTCTCACAATATTATGTTAGATCCACTATGGACTGGACTCTCACACTATTATGTTAGATTCACTATGGACTGGACTCTCACACTATTATGTTAGATTCACTACGGACTGGACTCTCACTATTATGTTAGATCCACTATGGACTGGACTCTCACAATATTATGTTAGATCCACTATGGACTGGACTCTCACACTATTATGTTAGATCCACTATGGACTGGACTCTCACACTATTATGTTAGATCCACTATGGACTGAACTCTCACACTATTATGTTAGATCCACTATGGACTGGACTCTCGCACTATTATGTTAGATCCACTATGGACTGGACTATCACACTATTATGTTAGATCCACTATGGACTGGACTCTCACAATATTATGTTAGATCCACTATGGACTGGACTCTCACAATATTATGTTAGATCCACTATGGACTGGACTCTCACAATATTATGTTAGATCCACTGTGGATTGGACTCTCACACTATTATGTTAGATCCACTGTGGATTGGACTCTCACAATATTATGTTAGATCCACTATGGACTGGACTCTCACACTATTATGTTAGATCCACTATGGACTGGACTCTCACAATATTATGTTAGATCCACTATGGACTGGACTCTCACACTATTATGTTAGATTCACTATGGACTGGACTCTCACACTATTATGTTAGATTCACTATGGACTGGACTCTCACTATTATGTTAGATCCACTATGGACTGGACTCTCACACTATTATGTTAGATCCACTATGGACTGGACTCTCACTATTATGTTAGATCCACTATGGACTGGACTCTCACACTATTATGTTAGATTCACTATGGACTGGACTGGACTCTCACACTATTATGTTAGATTCACTATGGACTGGACTCTCACACTATTATGTTAGATCCACTATGGACTGGACTCTCACACTATTATGTTAGATCCACTATGGACTGGACTCTCACACTATTATGTTAGATCCACTATGGACTGGACTCTCACAATATTATGTTAGATTCACTATGGACTGGACTCTCACAATATTATGTTAGATCCACTATGGACTGGACTCTCACACTATTATGTTAGATTCACTATGGACTGGACTCTCACACTATTATGTTAGATTCACTACGGACTGGACTCTCACTATTATGTTAGATCCACTATGGACTGGACTCTCACAATATTATGTTAGATCCACTATGGACTGGACTCTCACACTATTATGTTAGATCCACTATGGACTGGACTCTCACACTATTATGTTAGATCCACTATGGACTGAACTCTCACACTATTATGTTAGATCCACTATGGACTGGACTCTCGCACTATTATGTTAGATCCACTATGGACTGGACTATCACACTATTATGTTAGATCCACTATGGACTGGACTCTCACAATATTATGTTAGATCCACTATGGACTGGACTCTCACAATATTATGTTAGATCCACTATGGACTGGACTCTCACAATATTATGTTAGATCCACTGTGGATTGGACTCTCACACTATTATGTTAGATCCACTGTGGATTGGACTCTCACAATATTATGTTAGATCCACTATGGACTGGACTCTCACACTATTATGTTAGATCCACTATGGACTGGACTCTCACAATATTATGTTAGATCCACTATGGACTGGACTCTCACACTATTATGTTAGATTCACTATGGACTGGACTCTCACACTATTATGTTAGATTCACTATGGACTGGACTCTCACTATTATGTTAGATCCACTATGGACTGGACTCTCACACTATTATGTTAGATCCACTATGGACTGGACTCTCACTATTATGTTAGATCCACTATGGACTGGACTCTCACACTATTATGTTAGATTCACTATGGACTGGACTGGACTCTCACACTATTATGTTAGATTCACTATGGACTGGACTCTCACACTATTATGTTAGATCCACTATGGACTGGACTCTCACACTATTATGTTAGATCCACTATGGACTGGACTCTCACACTATTATGTTAGATCCACTATGGACTGGACTCTCACAATATTATGTTAGATTCACTATGGACTGGACTCACACTATTATGTTAGATCCACTATGGACTGGACTCTCACACTATCAACTAGATCACCTCGACGTCCATTGCACCGGTCGCCCAGGGGGTGGGGGGGTGGTGGGGGTGGGTGGGTAGAGGGCCTCACATCAGCGGTCCCCTCGTAAGGTTTCTCATTGTCATCCCATTGGGTTGAGTTTTTCCTTGCCCTCATGTGGGTTCTGAGCAGGATGTCGTTGTGGCTTGTGCAGCCCTTTGAGACACTTGTGATTAAGGGCTGCAGTCACGATCAAAAGTTGACATACACTTGTAAAGAACATAATTTAATGGCTGTCTTGAGTTTCCAATCATTTCTACAACTCTTATTTTTTTGTGATAGAGTGATTGGAGCACATACTTGTTGCTCACAAAAACATTCATGAAGTTTGCTTCTTTTATGAATTTATTATGGGTCTACTGAAAATGTGAGCACATGTGCTGGGTCAAAAGTATACATACAGCAATGTTAATATTCGCTTACATGTCCCTTGGCAAGTTTCACTGCAATAAGGCGCTTTTGGTAGCCATCCGGCCCAGTCACATAATATCTACGGCTTTTCCCACACACACACACACAAGTGAATGTAAGCATACTTGGTCAACAGCCATACAGGTCACACTGAGGGTGACCGTATAAACAACTTTAACACTGTTACAAATATGCGCCACACTGTGAACCCACACCAAACAAGAATGACAAACACGTTTCGGGAGAACATCCGCACCGTAACACAACAGAACAAATACCCAGAACCTCTTGCAGCACTAACTTTTCCGGGATGCTACAATATACACCCCCCGCTACCCCCTAATCCCCCACCTCATCCCCGCCCCCCCCAACCTCCTCATGCTCTCTCAGGGAGAGCATGTCCCAAATTCCAAGCTGCTGTTTTGAGGCATGTTAAAAAAAAAAAAGCACTTTGTGACTTCAATAATAAATATGGCAGTGCCATGTTGGCATTTTTTTCCCATAACTTGAGTTGATTTATTTTGGAAAACATTGTTACATTGTTTAATGCATCCAGCGGGGCATCACAACAAAATTAGGCATAATAATGTGTTAATTCCACGACTGTATATATCGGTGTCGGTTGATATCGGAATCGGTAATTAAGAGTTGGACAATATCGGAATATCGGCAAAAAAGCCATTACCGGACATCTCTAATGTAAACTTTTGATCGCGACTGTATATAAATAAACTTTGATTGATTTAAAGATCAAAACTAGGAGCCCAAGTACTGAGCCTTGGGGGACCCCTTTCAAGATCCCACACCTGGATAGATACAGATAAGTGAAGATAAAACACCTCCCTAGTAGTCAACTGCCGTGCCGTATTATCTTCTTTCATGTGGAAGTCGAGTCATTTTGCTGGTCCTCTGCAGTCCGTATAAAGTCAGGAGGACGCGCCCATGGAAACAATGCAGTGTGTTGACAACAATGCCATGTTGTGTGCTGACATCTCCTCAGCTAAATGCCCAGCTGGATGTTGTGGTTGTGTGGAACCTGGTTACGCTAAAAGCTGACATGTTGTGTCATGTCGGGTTCACACTGGAGTGTTGTGCAACAACGGGAAAATCCTCCCTGAAGGAATTGGTCACATGACCTTTTGTCATCTTTTCGGTCACTTCCTGTCTGCTTCCCCAGGATGAGAGAGTCGACTAAATCATTTGTCACTCCCTTCACGTAAGAGTCAGGTCAGGGTTTTTTTTTTTTCCTGACTGAACTTTCTAATGGTATAGAACATCCTGACATGTTTACTCTTGTTTATGAATGACATCATCATGCAATTCTTCTACTGGTACTTTACCGTTGGTCACAGATACAGTGGAACCTCAATTTACGAACCTTTATATTTGCCAACTTTTTTATTTACGAACTTTTAGATCTTGTCAAATATGCCTCCGTTTATAAACCATGTCTAGATCTGTGTACGAACGCTTCATTCATACATTCATTCATTCAGTGTCCTGCCTGCAGACAAAAAGCAGGGCACAGAATCTTTGAGGATGCGGCGCCCTCTATTACCCAGTAGTGTGTGTCTATTTGGTGTATTTTTTCACCTTTTGACAAGTTTTGTCCAATTTGCTAACATAATATGAGTCCAAAAAAGACTACATATTAGCGTAGAAAGGAGGAAATTGCTATAGAGCAAAAAAAACAAACAAAAAAACGGACCAAAGAGCACACCAGTATATAAGCCACACCCACTACATTTTCTCCCCATTTATTAGCCGCATCAGACTTATAAGCCGCAGATGTGAAATGAGTTATTTAGACAGAAATATTTCATGAATATTTATTTTCATACCTTAACTGTTTCCAAACAGTGTCTGTATCCAGGCAGTAAAACGGCTGCTCAAACAAAACAGAAGTCATCGTCATGGACCCACTAGCTGCGGAAGCTAGCTCTCCAATCAGCCAAACAGACTCAATAACTCCACGGTGACGTTTTGGTGAATTTACCGAGGAATTTGTGAAACCGAAACAATACAAAAAGAATGCCGTTGTAAGTTTATAAAACTAACACACTCATAGACGTGTTAGCATATTAGCTATGGCTAACGACGCTCTTGTCATTGCATTACAATAGCGTGTACAAATATGCACGAAAACACTCTTACACACATCACACATGGGACGGTTTGGTAAGTTAGAATTGTTTTAGTTATATTGTAAAACTTACAAACGTTGCTCGGAGTGATGACTGAAGGATCCTTTCGAGCAGTAACGCCATGGACGGCTTTACTTTTGGTTTAATGCAAAACAGGAAGGTCCCGCCTGATGGACAAAAAGCAGGGCACAGAATTTTTGGGGAGGCGGAGCCCTCTATTACCCAGTAGTGTGTGTGTCTTTGGTGTATTTTTTCACCTTTTGACAAGTTTCATCCAATTTGCTAACATAATATGAGTCCAAAAAAGACAACAGATTAGCATAGAAAAGAGGAGGAATTAAAATAAATAAGACTACTGTATTTTCGGGACTATAGAGCGCCCTGCTATATAAGCCGCACCCACTATATTTTGGGGAAAATCCCCCCCTCCCCCATTTATTAGCCGCACAACAATTATAAGCCGCAGATGTGAAATTAGTTATTTACACAGAAATATTTCATGAATCTCCTCTCTGAGCTGCCACCTTACCGTGGTAGAGGAGTTTGCGTGTCCCAATGATCCTAGGAGCTATGTTGTCCGGGGGCTTTATGCCCCCTGGTAGGGTCTCCCAAGACAAACTGGTCCTAGGTGAGGGATCAGACAAAGAGCAGCTCGAAGACCTCAATGAAAAATAAAAACTATGGACCCAGATTTCCCTTGCCCGGACGTGGGTCACCGGGGCCCCCCTCTGGAGCCAGGCCCGGAGGTGGGGCACGATGGCGAGCGCCTGGTGGCCGGGCCTGTCCCCATGGGGCCTGGCCGGGCACAGCTCGAAGAGGCAACATGGGTTCCCCCTCCAATGAGCTCACCACCCATAGCAGGGGTCATAGAGGTCGGGTGCGATGTGAGCTGGGCAGCAGCCGAAGGCAGGGCACTTGGCGGTCCGATCCTCGGCTACAGAAGCTAGCTCTTGGGACGTGGAACGTCACCTCGCTGGGGGGGAAGGAGCCTGAGCTAGTGCGTGAGGTGGAGAAGTTCCGACTAGACATAGTCGGACTCACTTCGACGCACAGCAAGGGCTCTGGAACCAGTTCTCTCGAGAGGGGCTGGACTCTCTTCTACTCTGGCGTTGCCGGCAGTGAGAGGCGACGGGCTGGGGTGGCAATTCTTGTTGCCCCCCGGCTCAGAGCCTGCATGTTGGAGTTCAACCCGGTGGACGAGAGGGTAGCTTCCCTCCGCCTTCGGGTGGGGGAACGGGTCCTGACTGTGGTTTGCGCTTACGCGCCAAACCGCAGCTCAGAGTACCCACCCTTTTTGGATTCACTCGAGGGAGTACTTGAGAGTGCTCCCCCGGGTGATTCCCTCGTTCTACTGGGGGACTTCAACGCTCATGTTGGCAGCGACAGTGAAACCTGGAGAGGCGTGATTGGGAAGAATGGCCGCCCGGATCTGAACCCGAGCGGTGTTTTGTTATTGGACTTTTGTGCCCGTCACAGATTGTCCATAACGAACACCATGTTCAAACATAAGGGTGTCCATATGTGCACTTGGCACCAGGACACCCTAGGCCGCAGTTCCATGATCGACTTTGTAGTTGTGTCGTCGGATTTGCGGCCTCATGTTTTGGACACTCGGGTGAAGAGAGGGGCGTAGCTTTCTACCGATCACCACCTGGTGGTGAGTTGGCTGCGATGGTGGGGGAGGATGCCGGACAGACCTGGCAGGCCCAAACGTATTGTGAGGGTTTGCTGGGAACGTCTGGCAGTGTCTCCTGTCAGAGAGAGTTTCAATTCCCACCTCCGGAAGAACTTTGAACATGTCACGAGGGAGGTGCTGGACATTGAGTCCGAATGGACCATGTTCCGTGCCTCTTTTGTCGAGGCGGCTGATTGGAGCTGTGGCCGCAAGGTAGTTGGTGCCTGTCGTGGCGGTAATCCTAGAACCCGTTGGTGGACACCGGCGGTGAGGGATGCCGTCAAGCTGAAGAAGGAGTCCTATCGGGTTCTTTTGGCTCATAGGACTCCTGAGGCAGCGGACAGGCACCGACAGGCCAAGCAGTGTGCGGCTTCGGCGGTCGCGGAGGCAAAAACTCGGACATGGGAGGAGTTCGGGGAAGCCATGGAAAACGACTTCCGGACGGCTTCGAAGCGATTCTGGACCACCATCCGCCGCCTCAGGAAGGGGAAGCAGTGCACTATCAACACCGTGTATGGTGAGGATGGTGTTCTGCTGACCTCGACTGCGGATGTTGTGGATCGGTGGAGGGAATACTTCGAAGACCTCCTCAATCCCACCAACACGTCTTCCTATGAGGAAGCAGTGCCTGGGGAATCTGTGGTGGGCTCTCCCATTTCTGGGGCTGAGGTTGCTGAGGTAGTTAAAAAGCTCTTCGGTGGAAAGGCCCCGGGGGTGGATGATATCCGCCCGGAGTTCCTTAAGGCTCTGGATGCTGTGGGGTTGTCTTGGTTGACAAGACTCTGCAGCATCGCGTGGACATCGGGGGCGGTACCTCTGGATTGGCAGACCGGGGTGGTGGTTCCTCTCTTTAAGAAGGGAAACCGGAGGGTGTGTTCTAACTATCGTGGGATCACACTCCTCAGCCTTCCCGGTAAGGTCTATTCGGGTGTGCTGGAGAGGAGGCTACGCCGGATAGTCGAACCTCGGATTCAGGAGGAACAGTGTGGTTTTCGTCCTGGTCGTGGAACTGTGGACCAGCTCTATAATCTCGGCAGGGTCCTCGAGGGTGCATGGGAGTTTGCCCAACCAGTCTACATGTGTTTTGTGGACTTGGAGAAGGCATTTGACCGTGTCCCTCGGGAAGTCCTGTGGGGAGTGCTCAGAGAGTATGGGGTATCGGACTGTCTGATTGTGGCGGTCCGCTCCCTGTACGATCAGTGTCAGAGCTTGGTCCGCATTGCCGGCAGTAAGTCGGACACGTTTCCAGTGAGGGTTGGACTCCGCCAAGGCTGCCGTTTGTCACCGATTCTGTTCATATCTTTTATGGACAGAATTTCTAGGCCCAGTCAAGGCGTTGAGGGGATCTGGTTTGGTGGCTGCAGGATTAGGTCTCTGCTTTTTGCAGATGATGTGGTCCTGATGGCTTCATCTGGCCAGGATCTTCAGCTCTCGCTGGATCGGTTCGCAGCTGAGTGTGAAGCGACTGGGATGAGAATCAGCACCTCCAAGTCCGAATCCATGGTTCTCGCCCGGAAAAGGGTGGAGTGCCATCTTCGGGTTGCGGAGGAGACCCTGAACCAAGTGGAGGAGTTCAAGTACCTCGGAGTCTTGTTCACGAGTGAGGGAAGAGTGGATCGTGAGATAGACAGGCGGATTGGTGCGGCGTCTTCAGTAATGCGGACGCTGTATCGATCCGTTGTGGTGAAGAAGGAGCTGAGCCGGAAGGCAAAGCTCTCAATTTACCGGTCGATCTACGTTCCCATCCTCACCTATGGTCATGAGCTTTGGGTTATGACGGAAAGGACAAGATCACGGGTACAAGCGGCCGAAATGAGTTTCCTCCGCCGGGTGGCGGGGCTCTCCCTTAGAGATAAGGTGAGAGGCTCTGCCATCCGGGGGGAGCTCAAAGTAAAGCCGCTGCTCCTCCACATCGAGAGGAGCCAGATGAGGTGGTTCGGGCATCTGGTCAGGATGCCACCCGAACGCCTCCCTAGGGAGGTGTTTAGGGCACGTCCGACCGGTAGGAGGCCACGGGGAAGACCCAGGACACGTTGGGAAGACTATGTCTCCCGGCTGGCCTGGGAACGCCTCGGGATCCCCCGGGAGAAGCTGGACGAAGTGGCTGGGGAGAGGGAAGTCTGGGCTTCCCTGCTTAAGCTGCTGCCCCCGCGACCCGACCTCGGATAAGCGGAAGAAGATGGATGGATGGATGGATATTTCATGAATGTTTATTTACATACCTTAACTGTTTCCGAACAGTGTCTGTATCCCGGCAGTAAAACGGCTGATCATACAAAACAGAAGTCATCGTCATGGACCCACTAGCTGCGGAAGCTAGTTCACAATCAGCTAAACAGTTTCAATAACTCCACGGTGACGTTTTGGTGAATTTACAGAGGAATTTGTGAAACTGAAACACTACAAAAAGAATGTCGTTGTAAGTTTATAATACGAACACACTCATAGACGTGTTAGCATATTAGCTAAGAATAACGACGCTATTGTCGTTGCATTACAATAGCGCATATAAATATGCACGAAAACACTCTTACACACATCACACATGGGACGGTTTGGTAAGTAAGAATTGTTTTAGTTATATTGTAAAACTTATAAACGTTGCTCGGAGTGATGAATGAAGGATCTTTTCGAGCAGTAACACCATGGACGGCTTTACTTTTGGTTTGATGCAAAACAGGAAGGTCCCGCCTGATGGACAAAAAGCAGGGCACAGAAGTTTTGGGGAGGCGGAGGCCTCTATTACCCAGTAGTGTGTGTGTCTTTGGTGTATTTTTTCACCTTTTGACAAGTGTTGTCCAATTTGCTAACATGAGTCCAAAAAAGACAACAGATTAGGGTAGAAAGGAGGAGGAATTAAAATAAATAAGACTACTGTATTTTCTGGACTATAGAGCGCCCTGCTATATAAGCCGCACCCACTATATTTTGGGGAAAATCCCCTCCCATTTATTAGCCGCACAAGAATTATAAGCCGCAGATGTGAAATGAGTTATTTACACAGAAATATTTCATGAATGTTTATTTACATACCTTAATTGTTTCCAAACAGTGTCTGTATCCCGGCAGTAAAACGGCTGATCATACAAAACAGAAGTCATCGTCATGGACCCACTAGCTGTGGAAGCTAGCTCTCCAATCAGCCAAATAGACTCAATAACTCAACAGTGACGTTTTGGTGAATTTGCTGAGGAATTTGTGAAACTGAAACACTACAAAAAGAATGCCATTGTAATTGTTTATAATACTAACACACTCATAGACATGTTAGCATATTAGCTATGGATAACGACGCTATTGTCGTTGCATTACAATAGCATGCACAAATATGCACGAAAACACTCTTACACACATCACACATGGGACGGTTTGGTAAGTTAGAATTGTTTTAGTTGTATTGTAAAACTTACAAACATTACTTGGAGTGATGAATGAAGGATCCTTTCGAGCAGAACCGCTATGGATGGCTTTACTTTTGGCTTGATGTAAAACAGGAAGTACATTTTCAACAATTTTCATCCGTTTTGTCGTGTAGAATGGCGTCTGGAGCACAATCGTTCGATATGTCTGGGAACGCGACTGACATAATTTTTGATATCACTCGACAAAAATCTTTTTTTGATTAAAATATAGGGGTCCATTCCATTGCACAGTTTGATTTTTCTGTTCGTATCTGCTTTTTGCAGGAATATCTAAGCCTCTTGTGTACTCAGGATAGTGTGTGCGCTGCTTGCTGTGCAACCGCCATCTGGTTTTCACTTCAGGGAAGAAGTCACGTGTCGAAATACAAGCAATTGGCCGCAATGTTTTACAAGCCGCAGTTCAAAGTGTAAGAAAAAAGTAGCAGCTTATTGTCCTGAATTTACAGTATTTGGAAGGCGTACATTATAAGGTCTATCCATTTTCTACCGCTTGTCCCTCTTCGGGGTCGCGGGGGTGCTGGAGCCTACCCCAGATAAGCGGATGAGCAGAGCAACCTCTTGCCCCCTCCACCACTAATAATAATGAACCCGTCAAGTAAATGTCCCCTTTTTCAACATGTTCATTCACTCACTTCTGCGACTTTCCGCACGTCTGCGTGACGTCACCCAAGTCCGTGGTCAGGGGTTCTGATGGCGGCCCGGTTTTGATGAACTTGCTCTGCAGGAAAACTCTGGGAACACAAAGTCCTTCCTTCTTGTTGACCGTCTCTCTCATGACGTACTCGTTAGCCTGGCACAGGAGGCCCGCCTCCGAGAATAGCGCCGCCAAGAAGTCTGCGAGCACAGACGCAATGCATTCTGGGACGTGGTAGGGAAACACTTGCACATGCGGGGCGCGTTCACGGACCTTTGGAGAAGAAGTAGGATCTGGTTCCGTCCTGGCGCACGTAGAAGTTCTCCGCCAGTTTGCTGCTCGCTTTGAACCTCCGCATGGCGTGGTCGTGCAGGCCGTAGTCCCGGAACAGGACCACGCCGCCGGGCTTCAGCACCGTGCTGACGTTGCGCACGGCCAGCGCCATCTTGGCGGGATGGATGGCCGACAGCACGAAGATGAGCGTGACCGCGTCCACGCTGGCCTCGGGAATGTTGTCGCGCAGGTCGTCCCGGGTCAGGTCACACTGGAAGGCCCTGCAGCGACCGCGACTGTAAAGAGGATTATTCTGACAACACAAACCAGAACCTTCTTAACGGCTTTACACGTACTCTTGCAAAAACATTAGGGATCAACCCATTCTCGCCGCCGATATCGAACATTCTGACGTACACTACCGTTCAAAAGTTTGGGGTCACCCAAACAATTTTGTGGAATAGCCTTCATTTCTAAGAACAAGAATAGACTGTCGAGTTTCAGATGAAAGTTCTCTTTTTCTGGCCATTTTGAGCGTTTAATTGACCTCACAAATGTGATGCTCCAGAAACTCAATCTGCTCAAAGGAAGGTCAGTTTTGTAGCTTCTGTAACGAGCTAAACTGTTTTCAGATGTGTGAACATGATTGCACAAGGGTTTCCTAATCATCAATTAGCCTTCTGAGCCAATGAGCAAACACATTGTACCATTAGAACACTGGAGTGATAGTTGCTGGAAATGGGCCTCTATACACTTATGTAGATATTTCACCAAAAACCAGACATTTGCAGTTAGAATAGTCATTTACCACATTAGCAATGTATAGAGTGTATTTCTTTAGAGTTAAGACTAGTTTAAAGTTATCTTCATTGAAAAGTACAGTGCTTTTCCTTAAAAAATAAGGACATTTCAATGTGACCCCAAACTTTTGAACGGTAGTGTATATTGGTAACAGCCTCTTTTTTATCATCTCCTCTGCTTATGTGAACATGTCTAAACTTCCATTTTTTGCAGGGAGTTCCAGTTTTTGTCCTTCTATCCTGGAATCTTCCTCCCGTTTTGTGTGTTTTGTTCGCAACACTTGGAGCATAGGTGTTAGAATAATTATGTATGTATCATCACACAACTTTTATGCTTAAGGGCCGTTGCTATAATTATTGCCAATTGTGCTGAAGTGGTATTTTTCTTTGTCTGTGCAAAAGCTGGCAATCCAAAAGATTGCAAGCCAGTCTGGTATCAGTGTGTGTGTCCAGGAACGGCCTGCTGACTGCCAAGGCGGAACACCGCCGTGACGCAGACAGAGCAGAGACAAGGCGATATCACCAGCGTCAACACATTTGCATTTTTGTATAAACATATATATTGTGTCTAACTGGAGTTGTCGAGATTACCCCCTTCCCTCAGCGACAGCTTTAGTGATGTAACCAGGGACCTCCCAAATAAATAGAGGAAGCACGCGGGCTGGACTTTTAGAACGTAGTTTGGATCCGTAACTAGAATGCAGCCCCAAAACACGTGTCTCCTGTGGAGAATGCATATATGTTTAAGAGTTATTTCTTTATTCATGGCCATGTTTGGAGCAGCTAGTACTTTTCCTTTGTGTATTTTACAAGTTTCTCTTTGTCTTCAGAGGTCTGATTAGTGTCTTGACCATCGGAATGTGAATACCTCCCCCACTTCTTCCTTATCAGTGTTGCGAGAGGGAGATGTGGGGGCTTTCTTTGTGTGCAAGAAGTTGGCTCTTCCGTTTGAATGTCAGATCAACTAGAGTAGCCGATATGAATGTATTGGTTAAGCTGATCTCCCGAAATTTCAGTAAAATATGATAATATTCCTATTCTGTCTTGATGGTCCTTCTTACTCAGCATATATGTCATCGAAAGAACTTGGGATTGACCAGTAACTTAGATTCCCTGGGTGGAAGAGCTGGTCGACGCAACACTCCTCATTGAGCCAAATTGAACTCTGTCTCTGCATGATTCCTTGCTTCTCGTCTGTTTAATAGATGTCATCAGTGTTTGAACCTGACAATAGGCTCATCAAAATAGCGCCAAGAGTTTTTATGTTTCGTGATTCCGTCAAATAACACCACAAAAGCGATGGACGGACATGAAGATGACAGAAAATATGTCTCTGCCAAAAATCCAAACTTTGTGTAAATATCTTGACAAATAGGCGATTATTATATACCGTATTTTCCCGGACTATAAGACGCACTTAAAATCCTTTTTTTTTTTTTCAAAACTCGACAGTGCGCCTTATAAGCCTAATGTAAGGAATAATTTAAAAAATACGGTAAGTAAAGAAGAGCACAATCTCATACTTTCTGTAACACCCAGGAATAAATGTCAGCCATCTTGAAATATGTCTCAACTATAATCTACGCGAAGGAGCCCAGAATTGTTTAGTTTTTTTTAAATGTTCTGAATATTTAAAAATCATATTATGCATATCAATCATCCCATATTGAGAAATTATTGTTGTAAATTGTGTTACAAATTGAGAACAGGAATTGAACATGTGTAAGTAATTGATATAAAATATGTAACGTATCATATTGAAACTGTATAAATGTTCAAACTAAACTGCAACCAACTAACAAATATTTCATGGTCCTAGGGAAAAAATTGTAAAAAAAAAACAAACTTAAAGCCTTGTCCAGCTGTTTACTGACATATACTATTCATGTTTAAATAACTTTTACTGCTAAAGAATATCGGCTCCAAATATTAGTTATCGGCTTCCTTTACTACTAATAACCGGTATTGGTATTGGCCCTAAAAAAAAAAAAAACATATTGGTTGATCTGTAATAAACATCTATTTTTGAATGCTAGCATAATTAGCAGACTAATTAGCACATAAATGACCAGAAGAGCTTGATGTTCTCTCACTTTGACAAAGTCCACAGCTCTTGGCGAGAAGTCACAGGCGTAAACAAAGATGTTGCCCTCGTCTTCCAGCAGAGGGAAGATACAATTCCCTACACCGCAGCCGGCCTCCAGCAGAACCAGCCTCTGGGACTCTGACTGCAAGTACAGAAAAACACAAAAATTTACTTTTCTTAATGTACTGTAGTATTTATTCACAAGAAGATACAAGAGAACTTTTTTTTTTCCATTCATATACATATACATACTGTGTGTGTGTATATACACAAACATACACTACCGTTCAAAAGTTTGGGGTCACATTGAAATGTCCTTATTTTTGAAGGAAAAGCACTGTACTTTTCAATGAAGATAACTTTAAACTAGTCTTAACTTTAAAGAAATACACACTATACATTGCTAATGTGGTAAATGACTATTCTAGCTGCAAATGACTGGTTTTTGGTGCAATATCTACATGGGTGTATAGAGGCCCATTTCCAGCAACTATCACTCCAGTGTTCTAATGGTACAATGTGTTTGCTCATTGGCTCAGAAGGCTAATTGATGATTAGAAAACCCTTGTGCAATCATGTTCACACATCTGAAAACAGTTTAGCTCGTTAGAGAAGCAACAAAACTGACCTTCCTTTGCGCAGATTGAGTTTCTGGAGCATCACATTTGTGGGGTCAATTAAACGCTCAAAATGGCCAGAAAAAGAGAACTTTCATCTGAAACTCGACAGTCTATTCTTGTTCTTAGAAATTAAGGCTATTCCACAAAGTTGTTGGGGTGACCCCAAACTTTTGAACGGTAATGTACACACATACATACATACATACACTACCGTTCAAAAGTTTGGGGTCACCCAAACAATTTTGTGGAATAGCCTTCAAGTGGTTAGAGTGTCCGCCCTGAGATCGGTAGGTTGTGAGTTCAAACCCCGGCCGGGTCATACCAAAGACTATAAAAATGGGAGCCATTACCTCCCTGCTTGGCACTCAGCATCAAGGGTTGGAATTGGGGGTTAAATCACCAAAAATGATTCCCGGGCGCGGCTACACTGCTGCCCATTGCTCCCCTCACCTCCCAGGGGGTGATCAGGGGGATGGGTCAAATGCAGAGGACAAATTTCACCACACCTAGTGTGTGTGTGTGACAATCATTGGTACTTTAACTTTAACTTAATTTCTAAGAACAAGAATAGACTGTCGAGTTTCAGATGAAAGTTCTCTTTTTCTGGCCATTTTGAGCGTTTAATTGACCCCACAAATGTGATGCTCCAGAAACTCAATCTGCTCAAAGGAAGGTCAGTTTTGTAGCTTCTGTAACGAGCTAAACTGTTTTCAGATGTGTGAACATGATTGCACAAGGGTTTTCTAATCATCAATTAGCCTTCTGAGCCAATGAGCAAAAACATTGTACCATTAGAACACTGGAGTGATAGTTTCTGGAAATGGGCCTCTATACACCTATGTAGATATTGCACCAAAAACCAGACATTTGCAGCTAGAATAGTCATTTACCACATTAGCAAGGTATAGAGTGTATTTCTTTAAAGTTAAGACTAGTTTAAAGTTATCTTCATTGAAAAGTACAGTGCTTTTCCTTCAAAAATAAGGACATTTCAATGTGACCCCAAACTTTTGAACGGTAGTGTACATACATAGTTAGGTCCATAAATATTTGGACATTGACACAATTTTCAGTATTCCAGCTCTGCACAACACCACAATGGATTTGAAATGAAACAATTTAGACGTGCTTTAAGTGCAGACTTTGAGCTTTAATTTGAGGGTATTTACATCCCAATCAGGTGAACGGTGTAGGAATTACAACACATTTTATATGTGCCTTCCACTTTTTAAGGGACCAAAAGTAATTGGACAACTGGCTACTCAGCTGTTCTATGGCCAGGTGTGTTATTCCCTTGTTTTTTTCCATTTATTTCATTTACAAAGAGCAGATAAAAGGCCTAGATGTCATTTCAAGTGTGGTGTATTCATTTGTAATCTGGGGAGCTCATCTCTATGAAGTCCAAAGAGCTGTCATTATCAGTGGAGCAAGCCATCATTAGGCTGTAAAATCAAAACAAAGCCATCATAGAGATAGCAAAAACATGAGGTGTGGCCAAACCAACTGTTTGGTACATTCTTAAAAAGAGAGAACACACTGCTGAGCTCAGCAACACCAAAAGACATCGAAGACCACGGAAAACAAGTGTGGTGGATGACAGACAAATCCTTTCCCTTGTCAAGAAAAACCCCTTCACAACAGTTGGCCGGATCAAGAAAAATCTCCAGGAGGTACAGTAGGTGTATCTGTGTCCAAGTCAACAATTAAGAGAAGACTTCACCAGAGGAAATACAGAGGTTTCTTCACAAGGTGTAAACCATTGGTGAGCCTCAAAAACAGGAAGGCCAGATTAGAGTTTGCCAAGAAACATGTAAAAGAGCCTGTGCAGTTCTGGAACAACATCTTGTGGACAGATGAGACAAAGATCAACTTGTACCAGAATGATGGAAAGAGAAGAGAATGGAGAAGGGAAGGAACTACTCAAGATCCAAAGCATAGCACCTCATCAGTGAAGCATGGTGGTGGTAGTGGCATGCATGGCTGCCAGTGGAACTGGATCTCTTATATTTATTGATGATGTGACAGCTGACAAAAGCAGCAGAATTAATTCTGAAGTATTTGGGGTAATATTATCTGCTCATATTCAGCCAAATGCTTCAAAACTCATTGGACGGCGCTTCACAGTGCAGATGGACAATGACCCGAAGCAGACTGCGAAAGCAACCAAATAGTTTTTTAAGGCAAAGAAGTGGAAAGTTCTGCAATGGCCAAGTCAATCACCTGAACTGAATCCCATTGAGCATGCATTTCCCTTGCTGAAGGGAAAATGCCCAAAGAACAAGCAGGAAGTGAAGACAGCTGCAGCATCACAAGGAACGAAAACCAGTGTCTGGTGATGTCTATGGGTTCCACACTTCAGGCTGTCATTGACTGCAAAGGATTTGCAACAAAGTATTAAAAAAAAAGTGACAATTTGATTTATGATTATGTTCGTTTGTCCAATTACTTTTGGTCCCTTAAAAAGTGGAAGGCACATATAAAATGTGTTGTAATTCCTACACCGTTCACCTGATTTGGATGTAAATACCCTCAAATTATAGCTCAAAGTCCGCACTTAAAGCACATGTTGATTGTTTAATTTCAAATCCATTGTGGTGTTGTACAGAGCTGGAATACTGAAAAGTGTGTCAATGTCCAAATATTTATGGACCTAACTGTATATGCACACACACACATATACAGACCCATAACCGGTGAAGTTGTGGTATTTTAGGCTTATAATGCACCACACATTTTCAATGGGAGACAGGTCTGGACTACAGGCAGGCCAGTCTAGTACCTGCACTCTTTTACTATGAAACCACGCTGTTGTAAGACGTGGCTTGGCATCGTCTTGGTGAAATAAGCAGGGGCGTCCATGATAACGTTGCTTGGATGGCAACATATGTTGCTCCAAAACCTGTATGTACCTTTCAGCATTAATGGCGCCTTCACAGATGTGTAAGTTACCCATGTCTTGGGCACTAATACACCCCAATACCATCACACATGCTGGCTTTTACACTTTGCGCCTAGAACAATCCGGATGGTTCTTTTCCTCCTTGGTTTCGGAGGACACGACGTCCACAGTTTCCAAAAACAATTTGAAATGTGGACTCGTCAGACCACAGAACACTTTTCCACTTTGCATCAGTCCATCTTAGATGAGCTCGGTCCCAGCGAAGCCGGCGGCGTTTCTGGGTGTTGTTGATAAATGGCTTTGGCTTTGCAGAGTAGTTTTAACTTGCACTTACAGAGAGGTAGTGACAAACTGTAGTTACTGACAGTGGTTTTCTGAAGTGTTCCTGAGCCCATGTGGTGATATCCTTTACACACTGATGTCGCTTTTTGATGCAGTACCACCTAAGGGATCGAAGGTAACGGGCACTGCCGCTTACGTGCAGTGATTTCTCCAGATTCCTTTTGATGATATAACGGACCGTAGATGATGAAATCCCTAAATTCCTTGCAATAGCTGGTTGAGAAATGTTGTTCATAAAGTGTTCGACATTTTGCTCACAAAGTTGTGACCCTCGCCCCATCCTTGTTTGTGAATGACTGAGCATTTCATGGAAGCTGCTTTTATACCCAATCATGGCACCCACCTGTTCCCAATTAGCCTGTGCACCTGTGGGATGTTCCGAATAAGTGTTTGATGAGCATTCCTCAGCTTTCTCAGTCTTTTTTGCTACTTGTGCGAGCTTTTTTGAAACATGATGCAGGCATCAAATTCCAAATGAGCTAATATTTGCAAAAAAATAACAAAGTTTACAGTCTGAACGTTAAGTATCTTGTCTTTGCAGTCTATTCAATTGAATATAGGTTGAAAAGGATTAGCAAATCATTGTATTCTGTTTTTATTTACCATTTATTTACACAACGTGCCAACTTCACAGGTTTTGGGTTTTGTGTGTGTATAATATACTGTGTATATATATATATATATATATATATATATATATATATATATATATATATATATATATATATATATACACACACATATATATATATACACACACACACACACACACATATATATATATATATATATATATATATATATATATATATATATATATATATATATATATATATATATATATATATATATATATATATATATATATATATATACACACACACACACACACACACACACACACACACATAGTTTGATGATTAGGGCTTACAGATAATGAAAAGTCATGATTCAGAGTCTCCAAAAATGTAAGAGTAAAGAGTCACATGACACCAGCGTAGTGTAGTGGTCTTTTTCACTCACCTGAAGTTAGCTTGCGATACAGACAGTCGATACCAGACTGATGCCTTTCCCTTCAACTGGTATGATATCTGTAGTTTTGTCACGTGGGCAATGTTCTTTTTATTGTTTTTATCAATATTTAATGTGTAAATAATTATTATGACAAGGTTTATGGTTTGTGAAGATCTATTTGTTAACAATATGATGAAAACACATTTACCCCTTTTTTTAAGCATGAAGACCACACTAGTGCAGGTCCACATTAAACACCACTTAAAGTTGTCAAATCTGGACTACAACCCTAAAGGTAAAAAAAACAGTTTATGATTTGTAAAACCTTAATTCTATTTGTGAAAATGCAATAAAGTCACATTCAACCGTTTTTAGGCATGTGGACCACATTAGTCCAGGTGGAAATAGAAAGAAGACACTGTACTTAAAGCCCTCAAATCTGAAATTAATTAATTTATGCAACTTAAATATTGATGAAAACAGTTTATTATGTTAGAGGAATGTTTACCCACCTTTAGACAGGGTGGACCGTACATGAGATATCATCTCATGTACGGTGTTCAAGAACATAACAAGAATGCACCCTGTGTTTTCTATCCTTGCAAACACACACACATTGTATCCCACTTAGGTTCCTGAGGAAGACGTAGCAGGGACGAGGCGAAGGGAGAAGAATGTGCGGCACACACACACACACACACACACACACACACACACACACACACACACACACACACACACACACACACACACACACACACACACACACACACACACGGCAAGTTCACTTTCAGTTTCGATCCCTGCCAAAGCACGCTAGGAAGGCTCGGTCATCTCTCCAACGCTGGCATTGCTATTGTTTGTACTCACTCCTTCGTTTTGAATGTATTATTATTCATCAATTCCAGTCAACTCTATTTATAGACAGCCTTAGAATAAAATAATATTCCCTCCGAAAGAAAAGCTCCCAATAATTATTAGGGAAACATCTATTCTATTTGTGAAAATTGAATAGACACATTTAACTTGTTTAGGCTTGCGGACCAAGTTAGTCCAGGTCCAGATTAAAAACTACTCTACTTGAAGTTCTCAAACGTGGACTAAATTAGTCCACAGACCCTGAAGATTCATAAAAAAACATGTTTTTAAGCCACTAAAAAGGTTAAATGGGTCTTTATAGCTGTTTCACAAAAAGAATAAAGGTTCTCCAAAAGAAAAACTGTTTTTATGAACTTTTAGGGTCTGTGAGATGATCTGGTTTGGATTTGAGGAGTCCAGGTACAATGTTTTTTTTGTTATCAGAACCTGGACTGATGTGGTCCACATGAGTTTAAAAAATGGTAAAATTCCCCTTTAATGCACTTTCACTAATAGAATAAAGGTTTCACAAATTGCAAATTGTGTGGGTTCCAAAAATTAATCCAGTCTAGATTTGAGAACTTTAAGTGGAGTAGTTTTTGATGTGGACCTGGACTAATGTGGTCTATGTTCGAGTTTCTTAACCTTTTTGACCTGGGGGCCCAACTATTCCACTACAGAGGAGCCCGGGCCCCACTCAAATATTGACACAAAACTTTTAATCTTACTCTGATTTTAATCAAATTCAAAAATGAATGTGCTAAAATAAATAAAAAATAAATCAAATAAACACATTTTAACTTAAGTTAATTATAAAGAGTTTATAATATGTATGTTTCTTAAATAAATTGTTAATAAAATGAAAGTGGAAATAAATATACAGCTTTATCACTTTAGTCATAATTGTTGCCCTTAAGAAACTTTTCTATGATTTTTGTTTCAGACTTATTCTGTGTGTTTGATATTGTAATTAATGTAAATAATTGTAAATAGTGTAAATAATTCAATGTATATACTCTGATGATTAACTTGTGTTATGACTGTACTATCAGTATACGTTGATAGTATATATTTGTACCATGAATTGACAAGTTGAAAAACTGATTCGGGTGTTACCAATTAGTGGTCAATTGTACCGAATATGTACTGTACTGTGCAATCTACTAATAAAAGTTTCAATCAATCAAAGTCATTAATGCCACAAGTGGTGGAAAAGTGTATTACAACGGAGTACTGCTGAGAAACAGATATTTTTTGCCGGCCCTCTACTTTCACCAACTCAGAGGTGATGCAGCAGCGGGAGCAGCTCAATATGTCCAAATAGCAGCATAAACTAGATAGCTCTCTTTGATCACGGCGCCGCTAAAAGTAGTTCCTCTGCGTTGACACTTAAGGTAACAATATTGCTAATCCTAGCGCTTTATGGCCGCAATAGTGTATTCCCATTAGCTTTGTTAGCTAGCTCGTAATTGCCTTATTTGACGATTTAGAAAGCAGGGGGAAAAAAGAGCGGAGTAGTTTTTTAATGATCAGAGAGGTCCTTCTCTGTCAGGCTGGGGGACGCCACCTCTTCTTCTGCTCCGCTTTACTGTGGTGTCCCCCAGGGATCTATTCTGGGGCCCATCCAGTTTGCTCTTTATCTCCTCCCTCTTTGAGAGATTTTTAAGAGGCATGGAGTGTCTTATCACTTTTATGCAGACGACTGCCAAATTTATATGCCGATTTCAAAAGGCCACGGCCCCCTGACACGCCTTCTCAACTGTCTAAGCCACGTCAAGGCTTGGTTTGCCCAGAATTTTTAAATAATGAATGAGGGAAAAACGGAAATCTTAGTTGTTGGTCCGGCCCTCATTGACTTGGGACTAGAGATGTCCGATAATGGATAATGGAAAAACAGAAGCTACAAATCCAGCGAGCTTGATGACATTTCCTTGAAAAACCAAAAAGGAAATAAAAATATAAAAATAAAAATATTGTCCAACTCTTAATTACCGATACCGATATCAACCGATACCGATATATACAGTCGTGGAATTAACACATTATTATGCCTCATTTTGTTGTGATGCCCCGCTGGATGCATTAAACAATGTAACAAGGTTTTCCAAAATAAATCAACTCAAGTTATGGAAAAAAAATGCCAACATGGCACTGCCATATTTATTATTGAAGTCACAAAGTGCATTATTTTTTTTAACATGCCTCAAAACAGCAGCTTGGAATTTGGGACATGCTCTCCCTGAGAGAGCATGAGGAGGTTGAGGTGGAAGAGTTAGTGCTGCAAGGGGTTCTGGGTATTTGTTCTGTTGTGTTTATGTTGTGTTACGGTGCGGATGTTCTCCCGGAATGTGTTTGTCATTCTTGTTTGGTGTGGGTTTACAGTGTGGCGCATATTTGCAACAGTGTTAAAGTTGTTTATACGGCCACCCTCAGTGTGACCTGTATGGCTGTTGACCAAGCATGCGTTGCATTCACTTGTGTGTGTGAAAAGCCGTAGATATTGTGTGATTGGGCCGGCACGCAAAGGCAGTGCCTTTAAGGTTTAATGGCGCTCTGTACTTCTCCCTACGTCCGTGTACACAGCGGCGTTTTAAAAAGTCATACATTTTACTTTTTGAAACCGATACCGATAATTTTGAAACCGATACTGATAATTTTCGATATTAAATTTTAAAGCGTTTATCGGCCAATAATATCGGCAGTCCGATATTATCGGACATCTCTACTTGGGACCATTGCAAAATTGGCGTCACTATAGACAGTGATTTGAAACTTGACCAACAAGTTTGTGGCGTTTTAAAATCGTAATTTTATCATCTTCGTCTTTTAGCAAAAGTAAAACCGTTTTTATCTTTTAACCTTTTTGAACACGTCGTGCATGCTTTTATTTCAAGTGGCGTGGACTACTGCAATGCACTTTATGCTGGCATTAGCCAAAAATCTCTCTCCCGGTCGCAGTTAGTCCAGAACGCGGCAGCACGACTTTTAACAGGGGCCAAGAAACGCGAGCATATAACCCCAATTCTTGAGACTTTGCATTGGCTCCCTGTTCATTTTAGAATTGATATTAAAATGTTGCTGCTTTTAAAGCTTTGCATGGACTGGCACCTCATTATATCTCGGACCTCATCCAAATTTACACCCCTGCGCGCGCTCTGAGGTCCGAGAGCCAGCTCTAGCTCGTGGTGGCCAAGACGAGACTTAAAACCAGGGTAGACACAGGGCCTTCTCTGTGGTCGACCCTAAGCTCTGGAACACTCCGCCCCTCCATGTTCCAACTGCTCCTACAGTGGAGTGTTTTAAGTCTCGTCTTAAGAACCACTTTTATTCTCTGGCTTTTAACACTACGTGAGTTGTGTGGTCCTCCGTGTTTTTAAATTTGTATTTCTATTTATTGTTTTAATGGGTTTTACCCTCACCACATTCTACAGAGGCACTATAGAGAGCCTACTGACCAACTGCATCTCTGTCTGGACTGGATGGAGCCTGCAGTGCCTCAGACTGGAAGTCTAAGCAGAGAGTGGTGAGGACGGCGGAAAAGATCATCAGGACTCCTCTTCCTCATATCCAGGAGATCGCAAAAAGCCGTTGCCTGACCACGGCTCAGAAAATCTGCAGACTCCTCCCACCCCCACCAAAGACTCACACTATTATGTTAGATCCACTATGGACTGGACTCTCACAATATTATGTTATGTCCACCATGGACTGGACTCTCACAATATTATGTTAGATCCACTATGGACTGGACTCTCACACTATTATGTTAGATCCACTATGGACTGGACTCTCACACTATTATGTTAGATCCACTATGGACTGGACTCTCACAATATTATGTTATATCCACCATGGACTGGACTCTCACAATATTATGTTAGATCCACTATGGACTGGACTCTCACACTATTATGTTAGATCCACTATGGACTGGACTCTCACAATATTAGGTTAGATCCACTATGGACTGGACTCTCACTATTATGTTAGATCCACCATGAACTGGACTCTCACAATATTATGTTAGATCCACTATGGACTGGACTCTCACTATTATGTTAGATCCACCATGAACACTATTATGTTAGATCCACTATGGACTGGACTCTCACACTATTATGTTAGATCCACTATGGACTGGACTCTCACACTATTATGCTAGATCAACTATGGACTGGACTCTCACACTATTATGCTAGATCCACTATGGACTGGACTCTCACACTATTATGTTAGATCCACTATGGACTGGACTCTCACAATATTAGGTTAGATCCACTATGGACTGGACTCTCACTATTATGTTAGATCCACCATGAACTGGACTCTCACAATATTATGTTAGATCCACTATGGACTGGACTCTCACTATTATGTTAGATCCACCATGAACACTATTATGTTAGATCCAATATGGACTGGACTCTCACACTATTATGTTAGATCCACTATGGACTGGACTCTCACACTATTATGCTAGATCAACTATGGACTGGACTCTCACACTATTATGCTAGATCCACTATGGACTGGACTCTCACACTATTATGTTAGATCCACTATGGACTGGACTCTCACACTATTATGCTAGATCCACTATGGACTGGACTCTCACACTATTATGCTAGATCCACTATGGACTGGACTCTCACACTATTATGTTAGATCCACTATGGACTGGACTCTCACACTATTATGCTAGATCCACTATGGACTGGACTCTCACACTATTATGCTAGATCCACTATGGACTGGACTCTCACACTATTATGTTAGATCCACTACGGACTGGACTCTCACACTATTATGCTAGATCCACTATGGACTGGACTCTCACACTATTATGTTAGATCCACTATGGACTGGACTCTCACACTATTATGCTAGATCAACTATGGACTGGACTCTCACACTATTATGCTAGATCCACTATGGACTGGACTCTCACTATTATGTTAGATCCACTAGACAGTGGTTAAAAAAACACTGTCTTCGGGGACATACACAAGCTGTACACTGACTACTTTAAAATATCTGTGTTGTTTATCCACAACTGTCTATCTTACCTCTCTGCACGCCTTGAGCTCCTCGAACTCTCTGCCGGTCCAATGTCGGTCCTTGAAGAAATGCGTGGTGTTTCTTTTGTAGAATAAGTCCCAGTTCTTCTGGGCTTCTTCTTCCAGTTTCATCTGCTTGAAGGCGGGCACCAAAGGCTGCTTGGCGGCCAAGTTGTCCTCCTGACGAGTGGAATGTTCTGGAACAACACTTTGACCAACTCCATCGTTATCAACTTGGACTTCATCGTCCGGAGAAAAAGTTTCAGACATGATGAATTAAAAAAAAAAATATATATATATATATATGTATATATATGTTCAGATTTGTGCTAGTTAATCGTTATATGATTATGTATGCTACAAAAACAAACAAAAGTGTTTTTTTTTGCTGCGACCTCCATCTTGTCCGTTCACTCCAAATGTCCGTGTAGAACTTGGATTACTACAAGGTTCCGCCTGTCCTGACGTCATATTTTAATTATTTGGCGGTGGGGGGAAAAAAAAAATCTGTCCCTTCATCCTTTTTTTCAATATTCATGACAAATTTGTGCTTTGTTTTAAAAATGTGATATTTGGATTTACACTGTATGAAAAAACATTTGAAAAGGAATTTACCTTTGCAACCTCATTATACTATTGGCTAAGTTTTATATTCATAAATGTAAGTTTCTTTTAATACCCGACCTGTTTTGTGTGCCTTTAAAAAAGATTTAGAACTCTACATTAAAACACTTTCTACCTCTAACAACCAAAAAGCTGTGAAAACAATGATGCTGTGTTCCAAATTTCAGTTATTTACTGAAATTGAGTGAGCCTATGGCTTTGCACTTTGTTTATCATATATATTTTGTAGGGCTGCAACTAACGATTAACTTGATAATCGATTAATCTGTCGATTATGACTTCGATCAATCGATGAATAATCGGATAAAAGAGACAAACTACATTTCTATCCTTTCCAGTATTTTATTGGGGGGAAAAAACATATTTTGATTATTGTTCCTCAGCTGTTTGTACATGTTGCAGTTTATAAATAAAGGTTTAATAAAAATTTAAAAAATAATAAAATAAAATAAAAAAGTAAAATACAAAAAACATTTGCCTCTGCGCATGCGCACACCATAGATCCAACGAATCGATGACTAAATTAATCGCCGACTATTTTTATAATCGATTTTCATCGGTTTAATCGATTAGTTGTTGCAGCCCTAATATTTTGCATTCTATTTTAGTTACTTTGAATTTACAACCCCCTGACGCTGTTTTGTACTGTTTTTGTACTTATTTTTGATTCTCGTTTCTCGACTGGTTTTCAAAAAAAAAAAAAAAGGAAATAAAAGTGGTCCTTGTGTAAAAAAATAAAAAATTTAAAAATGAATTTAAAAAAAAAGGAAATAAAGTGGTCCTTGTGTAAAATAAATAAATAAATAAATAAATAAATAATAATAATAAAAATGTAAAAAAAGGTGGTTACTGCCAATAAAATAATGAAATGTGTACTTATATATTACTAGAAACCAATTTAGAAGGTATTTAACTGAACCTACATTGATGGTAAATTTGCATTTACTTGTCGATAATCAGAATCAGAAATACTTTATTAATCCCCCGAGAGGGAAATTAAGACTTTCAGCACAATCCCATTCAAGAGCAGACAGAACAGGATCGCTAACAAGTCTGACAGCTTCCGGCGCCCCTTACAAAAAAGGTGAGAAACAGGTAAACGCTGGAGAAGGGGTCCAGACTGAGGCCAATGGGGGAAAAACCACATAGCCATAGCACACATAAGCATTTGTGTAAGAGGGAAACATTAAACATCAAAGAACACAATAGACATTAAAGACATTAAAAGAGCAAAGCTGATGCAACCAGCCATTTCTACATCCATCCATCCATTTTCTACCGCTTGTCCCTTTCGGGGTCGCGGGGGGTGCTGGGCTCATCGCAGGGCCAACACAGATAGACAGACAACATTCACACACTAGGTCCAATTTTAGTGTTGCCAATCAACCTACCCCCAAGTGCATGTCTTTGGAGGTGGGAGGAAGCCGGAGTAGTGAATTATATTTATATAGCGCTTTTCTCTAGTGACTCAAAGCCCTTTTACATAGTGAAACCCCAATATCTAAGTTACATTTAAAGCAGTGTGGGGAGCAGGTGAGTAAAGTGTCTTGCCCAAGGACACAACGGCAGAGACTAGGATGGCGGGAGCGGGGATCGAACCTGGAACCCTCAAGTTGCTGGCACGGCTGCTCTACCCACCGAGCCATACCGCCCCAAGTACCCGGAGGGAACCCACGCAGTCACGGGGGAGAACATGCAAACCCCGCACAGAAAGATCCCGAGCCCCGGATGGAACTCAGGACTACTCAGGACCTTCGTGTCGTGAGGCACATGCACTAACCCCCTGTACCCCTGTGCTACATACAGCTACAAAAGTAAAACAAAGACAACAACAAAAAACATGTACACTGTGGGGGACTCTGCGGTGTTCCACGCCATCGTCTGCTGGGGTGGGGGAGGCTGGGGGGGAGCGTGGCCAAAGACACAGAGCGCGGCCACCGCTGCTGCTCACTGCTCCCCTCACCTCCCAGGGGGTGAACAAGGGTGATGTGTCAAATGCAGAGGACAAATTTCACCACACCTAGTGTGTGCGTGTGACAATCATCGGTACTTTAACTTTTTAGGAGCGGACCCAACAAAGCAACCTCGACCGGCCACTAACACCAATTCTCGGCCGGTGTCTAGTCTGCATGGAGACCGAGGGGTCCGATACCCACTCATTCCACTGTGAGGCTTGTCCGGCCCCGCGCTTAGCGCCAGCTCCGCAGCGCCTGTCTCTTCATCCGCATCGCCTCCAAACGGACTCTGGTGTGGCAGAGACCCAGCAGCTGGTCTCCGTGGCCAAAAGGCTCCCGGGAGGCAGATCCAGAAGTTCACAGAAAGCGCCACCCCCTTGTCACACAGTCCCAAAGGGTCCCAAACCAAAAGGCATATTTTGACTACAAGCTAATCCATGCTAACATGCTATTTAGGCTAGCTGTATGTACATATTGCATCATTATGCCTCGTTAGTAGGTATATTTGATCTCATTTAATTTCCTTCACTTATGTCCTCTGTGTATTTAATTTGTGTTAGAATAATTATGTGTAAGTTATCACAGAACTTTAGTATGCTTAAAGTCTGTTGCTATAGTTATTAGCTATTGTGCTCAAGCTGTACTTTTTCCTATCTGTGCAAGGACAAAACTTCTTCTCTGAGGGGTGGCCTCAGCCGCAGATGTTATCTTTGTTTTAGCCCGCTAACAGCCAAGGACTTCAAGGACCTCAACGAAGATAAGACGACAGCACGCAGACGAAGCAGAGACAAGGGGAAATCACAAGGCCCCCAGCACATTCCATCACGTATTGTGCGTACTGGAGCTGCTTTGCATGATATATGTGACCACCCTTTTTAGAGGCGGCCTCAGTGATGTTGACTGGGGAACTCCTGAATAAATAGAGGGATGCGGGAGCTGTACCTTAGGGCGTAGGGCGAGACTGTGACTAAGTGTGCAGCGCCACGCGTTCTCCTCATGAGCTAAATTGAACTCTTGTCTCTGCATGATTCCTTGCTTCTTGTCTGTTTAATAGATGTCATCAGTGTTTGAACCTGACAATGTGTCACATGACACATTATCCGTATGCAATATTGGCTGCATTTCTGATAGTTGTTTGTGTGCCATGTTGTTCCAGACCACAGCAAACATTACCCAGCTCACAAAGATTGTAATAAATCCATTAGAAGAAGACGGCCTGTCATTTCCTTTAACTTGGACACACACATCTATACCTTTGGTCATTTTGAGCCAGTCATTTCCCGAACTTATCTCACCCTCTGAGAAGCCTCCATTTTACTAATGTTTTCCAATGTTGCAAAAATGTGGAGAATAAAAATTAAAATACAACCTTTCTGTCAACGAAGATTTGCGTGAGCCTTTGATAGTAGGCTATTACAGCAAATATAGACACTTCCATCATGTGTTGCCTTCATTATAACACTTATATAAGACTTTTGAAGTCATTTCTATAGTAGGCTAATATAGCTAATATAGACACATCATGTGTTGCCTTTATTATAACACTTATGTAAGACTTTTAAAGTCATTTTGATAGTAGGCTAATATAGACACTTACCTCATGTGTTGTCTTCATTATAACACTTATATAAGACTTTTAAAGTCATTTTGATAGTAGGCTAATATAGCTAATATAGACACTTACATCATGTGTTGCCTTCATTATAACACTTATATAAGACTTTTAAAGTCATTTTGATAGTAGGCTAATATAGCTAATATAGACACTTACATCATGTGTTGTCTTCATTATAACACTAAAATAAGACTTTTAAAGTCATTTTGATAGTAGGCTATTATAGCTAATATAGACACTTACATCACGTGTTGCCTTCATTATAACACTTATATAAGGCTTTTATTTTTTTGCGGCTCCAGACAGATTTTTCTTGTTGTATTTTTGGTCCAATATGACTCTTTCAACATTTTGGGTTGCCGACCCCTGCTGTAAAAGAAACGTATTTTAGGCAAACGAAAATTGTATATCAACAAGCTGGTTTTTCAACAATTAAACAATATTTAAACACAATTATAATGCAACTATATATAATGGCGTTTGTCTAAGTCCTATAACTATAATATCAACAATATATGATACAATTCATCATTTTCTACAACAGTAAAAGCCAAATGAGTCAATAATTCATGCTACTATCACCTCTCATTCAAATACAAATAATTAATGTGTCTAATAACACACACACAAATATATATATATATATATATATATATATATATATATATATATATATATATATATATATATATATATATATATATATATATATATATATATATATATATATATATATATATATATATATATATATACATAATATATATAATTGTGAAAATAAGCAGCAGAGAACTGCATGTATCGGCCCCATCACACTCATTATTACAGTAAAATAAAGCTTAGAAAACAATCAATAATTATACTGACCCGTATTATAGTTTTGTTTTTTTAAATACTTTTATACTTTCTGTAATGTGTGAATTTTTACAAGTCGGGCAATTATTTCTGACCACTTGCATGACAAATAAAGTATTTTTTGCTAACAATTCGAATCTTGACGACAAACAAACGTTATTCCTTCATGTCAAAAAAATTTAGATCTTTAAGTAAAACTTTAAAACCAAAAAGTCGACGTAAAATAAACATGTTTTATTTATTTTGTGAAAGTTTGAACTGTTTGGTGGTGAAACGCCCCCCCCCCCAAAAAAAAGGTGGTTACTGCCAATAAAATAATAAAATGTGTACTTATATATTACTAGGAACACATTTAGAAGGTATTTCACTTCAAACTTACCATGTTGATGGTAAGTTTGCATTTACTTGTCGATAATGATCAACATAATACTGTAAAGGAAAAATACTTTAGGCAAACGAAGAGCTGTTTTTTCAACAATTAAACAATATTTAAACACAATTATAATGCAACAATATATAATGGCGTTTGTCTAAGTCATATAACTATAATATCAACAATATATGATACAATTAATCATTTTCTACATACAGAAAAAGCCAAATGAGTCCATAATTCATGCAACTATCACCTCTCATTCAAATACAAATAATTCATGTGTCCAATAACATATATATATATATATATCCATACATAATATATATATATTTGTGAAAATAAGCAGTAGAGAACTGCATGTATCGATCCCATCACACTCATTATTACAGTAAAAAAAAAAGCTTAGAAAACGATCAATAATCATACTGAAACGTGTCATAGTTTTTGTTTTGTTTTAAATAACATTATACTTTCTGTTATGTGTGAATTTTTCAAGTCGGGAAATTATTTCTGACCACTTGCATGACAAATAAAGTATTTTTTGCTAACAATTCCGATTCTTGACGACAAACAAACGTTATTCCCTCATGTAAAAAAAAAATGTAATCTTTAAAAAAAAAAAGTTGACGTAAAACAAACGTGTTGTTTTATTTATTTCGTGAAAGAGAGGTAACGACAAACCGTGTATTGTGTGGCTCACGACATGACCTCACCACAAACGTTTAAACGCGTTTAAAAATAATAAAATATGTGTATTTTTTAATCTAAAAAAACTTCGCGAGTGCAAATGCACATTTCGTTATCCGTGTTGTAGTAATAATATTGATTCAAATACAATTAAAAATTACATTTTTGGCCACGTTGAAAAGCGTCAGGAAGAGGTTGGACAACAGTGAGTATTTCTTTAAATAATTACTTCGGTGATTTTTTTTAAAATTGACACTCATGATTTACATCTTGGCAAATAACAACGATATACACCGCAGATGTTGATACATTTAATAAGTGCATTATACAAAAACGTTTGTTTTATTCATTTTGGACATTATTTACGGTATGTCCATCACGTGACACGTAATCTCCATCTTGTTCGTTCACTACAAGTGTCCGTGTAGAATTTGGATTAGTACAAGGTTCCGCCTGTCGTGACGTCATATTTGAATTATTTGGTGGTGGAAAACAAATCCCAAAAAGGTGTTTACTGCCAATAAAATAATAAAATGTGTACTTATAAATTACTCGAAACAAATGTAGAAGGTATTTCTTTTTTCTTTTTTTTTTTTAACAAAACGTTCACGATGGTTCTCTTTGCTTTGATATTATTTTCAGAACAACTCAAGTTCTGAATGTGTATTTTAGAGGGTTAAATATGTTGGAAAGTCACATTTTAGCGTTACAAAATTATAAAATCAACACTCAGGCTTACCTGCTGTCTGTGACCATCTTGTCTTTCACTGAAATGTGACCGGGTACTTCGGTGTACTAGAATGCACGTCAACTTATTTCTACACGAAATAAAATGCGTTTAAATATATACATACGTACATATTCAAGCATTTCTAAATTTTAAAAATAAAAACGTCAAATTGTGTAACGGACGAGTAAAACCGGAAAAGGCGCGGCCTGATGACGTAAGGGATGTTTTGCTAACTGTTAGCTTGCGAGCTAACTTTTTCCCCTCAATCGCCGACTCTTTATCAAATCAATCTGGCCGATTTAAGGAGCCTTTTTTTCAAACATCTGTGACACCAGCGTGAATGTTCTGTGATAAACAGAAAGAAGACGACATGAACGGAAGTACGAACCCGCTGCTGGACAAAGAGGAGCATGTTTTAAAGCTGGGAGAAAGCTTCGAGAAGAGGCCCAAGTCCTCCTTCCACACCATCAGATGTAAGATAAATATGTTTTTATTACTTACCTTGATTTTTTAACCATTGGTGTATTTTATGTGTAAATGTTGTGGCATGCATCTGGAAGTAAGCAGCATTTATTTTCTATGACGTAATGCATTTGGAAGTAAGTGGCATTTATTTTCTATGACGTAATGCATTTGGAAGTAAGTGGCATTTATTTTCTATGACGTATTGCATTTGGAAGTATCATTATTTTCTATGACAATGCATTTGGAAGTAAGTGGCATTTATTTTCTATGACGTATTGCATTCGGAAGTAGTATTTATTTTGTATGACATAATGTATTAGGAAGTAAGTAGCATTTATTTTCTATGACGTAATGCATTTGGAAGTACGTTGCATTTATTTTCTATGACGTAATGCATTTGATAGTAAGCGGCATATATTTTCTATGACATAATGCATTTGGAAGTAAGTGGCATTTATTTTCTATGACGTAATGCATTTGGAAGTAAGCGGCATTTATTTTCTATGACCTAATGCATTTGGAAGTAAGTGGCATTTATTTTCTATGACGTAATGCATTTGTAAGTAAGTGGCATTTATTTTCTATGACATAATGCATTTGTAAGTAAGTGGCTTTTATTTTCTATGACGTAACGCATTTGGAAGTAAGTGGCATTTATTTTCTATGACGTAATGCATTTGGAAGTAAGTAGCATTTATTTTATATGACGTAATGTATTTGGAAGTAAGTAGCATTTATTTTCTATGACGTAATGCATTTGGAAGTAAGTAGCATTTATTTTCTATGACGCAATGCATTTGGAAGTAGCATTTATTTTCTATGACGTAATGCATTTGAAAGTAAGTAGCACTTATTCTGTATTACATTTTAGATGATTTCAAGCCAGCCTCCATCGACACGAGCTGCGAAGGAGAGCTGCATGTCGGCAAAGGGGACGAAGTCACCATCACGCTGCCTCACATTCCGGTAAAAATGTTCACCAGAGATGGGACTTACGCGAACGAATCGCGTCTATTGAACGGCTCTTTAAGGCTCACGCTGAGAACCGATTCTCAATTGTGAGCCGTTTTTTAAATGTATTTATTTTATTTATTCAGAAAGTATAAATAACGACAAATAAAGGTAGAATATTATTAACCGCAACATGTAAGTGTAAAAAAACCAACAACATTATAATTTGTACAATTTCAGAATGTGCTTGTTCTATTTTTAAACAAAGAAAACAATCTGAAGTTGTCTTTATTTTTGAGTTATCGTGCCGTGATTTTACCAGTTCGGCCCACTTGGGAGTAGATTTTTCTCTCTAATATGAGTTTGACACCCCTGTTCTAGAGTCTTACCTGATAGTATGTCTGCCCTTGCTTGTTACTTGTTAAAATCTGCATGTTTTTAGACTGTCGGGGTACACAACATATGCATACATGTTTGAAAAAATATGCCAAGATTAGGAATGTTGACAATCCAACTCGTCGTCGTGCCTCCAGGGCTCCACGCCACCGATGACGGTGTTCAAAGGGAACAAGCGGCAGTACCAGAAGGACTGCGTGCTCATCATCAACCACGACACCGGAGGATTTGTCCTGGAGAAGCTGAGCAGCAGCATCCAGGTGAAGAAAACCAGGTAAATACGTCGTCATGGCGCACGGAGAGGAAGACAACGTGTTGTACAATATGGACGGTAAAATTATTAAATAAATACACATTTAAATGCTTATTTACAATTGGAGGTAAATACATATGTGTTATTAAATGTGTCATTTATTTATTTTATGGAAAACTATTTTTTTCATTATTTCATGATTTAACCAATTATTTCACAATTTAATTAATTATTTAAGGAATCTTGTTTTCAAATCATGAATATCTCAATTTTTAAACATTTTAATAAATGTATAAATAAAAAAAACAAAGCCAAGACAAAGAGACTTAAAAACTACCCGGCATACTGCAATTAAACTGTATAATGACACTTTCTAATTAAATAAGTAATACAGTCATATACCAGAATGCTAATAGTTTCCATGCTGCTGTTGCCCTGAATTTTTTTTTTTTTAATATAAAATACTGTCTGTTCTTTTCATTTTTTAAATCTTTGTTTGATATTCATTGTAAAGTTCAGCTGTTTTTTCAGTGGGGCCCTGGCTCCACTGCAAGCATGAATTAATAAAGTCAAGTCAATAAAATATTGAAATAATTAAATTGTAAAAATAATGGATTAGTTAATATATTTTCTAAATTAATATAAGTATTGACACATTTATGAACATGTATTATGTATTCCAAATTTAATTAATTAATGACATTTAATTAATTATTTAAAGATGTATTTATTTCATTATGTCCTGTTTATTGCAAGTGTTTTTAATTGTAATGACTATGTTTAGCCAAATTGTTGAGTTGTAAAACGATGAATTAATAAAATAAATATAATTTTAAATTTAATTAATTAAAGACACATTAAATAACATGTACGTATTTAATTCCAAATTTAATTGCTAAACGACACATTTAATAAATTCCTGAAAGATGTATCATTTCATTCTGTCCCTGATGTGACCCTCTTTGTTGAAAGTGTTTTTAATTGTAATGACTACGTGTAGCCACATTGTTGAATTGTAAAACAATCAATTAAAAAAACATTTTGAATTGAATTAATTAAATACACATTTAATAACATATACGTATTTAAAGCCAAATTTAATTCCTAAACGACACATTTAATAAATTACTGAAAGATGTATTAATTCCATTCTGTCCCTGATGTGACCCTCTTTATTGCAAGTGTTTTTAATTGTAATGACTAGCCACATTGTTGAATTGTAAAACAATTAATTAATTAAACATAATTTGAAATTGAATTAATTAAAGACACATTTAATAACATGTATGTATTTAATTCCAAATTTAATTGCTAAACGACACATTTAATAAATTACTGAAAGATGTATTAATTTAATTCTGCCCCTGATGTGACCCTCTTTATTGCAAGTGTTTTTAATTGTAATAACTATGTTTAGCCACATTGTTGAATTGTAAAACAATTAATTAATTAAACATAATTTTAAATTGAATTAATTAAAGACACATTTAATAACATGTATGTATTTAATTCCAAATTTAATTGCTAAACGACACATTTAATAAATTACTGAAAGATGTATTAATTTAATTCTGCCCCTGATGTGACCCTCTTTATTGCAAGTGTTTTTAATTGTAATAACTATGTTTAGCCACATTGTTGAATTGTAAACATAATGAATTAAATATCATTTTAAATTGAATTAATTAAAGACACATTTAATAATTATGTATTTAATTCCAAATTTTAATTGCTAAACGACACTTTTAATAAATATTTAAATATGTATTAATTTCATTCTGTCCCTGATGTGACCCTCTTTGTTGCAAGTGTTTTTAGTTGTAATAACTATGTTTAGCCACATTGTTGAAGTAAAACAATGAATTAAATATAATTTTAAATTGAATCAATTAAAGACACATTTAATAACATACGTATTTAATTCCAAATTTAATAGCTTAACGACACATTTAATAAATTACTGAATGATGTATTAATTTCATTCTGTCCCTGATGTAACCCTCTTTGTTGCAAGTGTTTTTATTTGTAATAACTACGTTTAGCCACATTGTTGAATTGTAAAACAATGAATTAAATAAATATAATTTTAAATTGAATTAATTAAATACACATTTAATGACATATACGTATTTAAATCCAAATTTAGTTGCTAAAGGACACTTTTAATAAATTACTGAAAGATGTATTAATTCCATTCTGTCCCTGATGTGACCCTCTTTGTTGCAAGTGTTTTTATTTGTAATAACTACGTCTAGCCACATTGATGAATTGTAAAACAATGAATTAAATAAAAATAATTTTAAATTGAATTAATTAAATACACATTTAATGACATATACGTATTTAAATCCAAATTTAATTGCTAAACGACGCTTTTAATAAATTACTTAAAGATGTATTAATTCCATTCTGTCCCTGATGTGACCCTCTTTGTTGCAAGTGTTTTTAATTGTAATGACAACGTTTAGCCACATTGTTGAATTGTAAAACAATGAATTCAATATAATTTTAAATTGAATTAATTAAAGACATATTTAATAATATGGATGTATTTAATTCCAAATTTAATTGCTAAACAGCACATTTAATAAATTATTTAAAGATGTATTAATTTCATATTGTCCCATGGGACCCTCTTTATTGCAAGTGTTTTTAATTGTAATGACTACGTTTAGCCACATTGTTGAATTGTAAAACAATGAATTAATTAAATAAACATCATTTTAAATTGAATTAATTAAAGACACATTTAATAACATGTACGTATTTAATTGCTAAACGACACATTTAATAAATTACTGAAAGATGTATTAATTCCATTCTGTCCCTGATGTGACCCTCTTTATTGCAAGTGTTTTTAATTGTAATGACTACGTGTAGCCACATTGTTGAATTGTAAAACAATTAATTAAACATAATTTTAAATTGAATTAATTAAAGACACATTTAATAACATGTATGTATTTAATTCCAAATTTACTTGCTAAACAACACATTTAATAAATTACTGAAAGATGTATTAATTTAATTCTGCCCCTGATGTGACCCTCTTTATTGCAAGTGTTTTTAATTGTAATAACTATGTTTAGCCACATTGTTGAATTGTAAACATAATGAATTAAATATCATTTTAAATTGAATTAATTAAAGACACATTTAATAATTATGTATTTAATTCCAAATTTTAATTGCTAAACGACACTTTTAATAAATATTTAAATATGTATTAATTTCATTCTGTCCCTGATGTGACCCTCTTTGTTGCAAGTGTTTTTAGTTGTAATAACTATGTTTAGCCACATTGTTGAAGTAAAACAATGAATTAAATATAATTTTAAATTGAATCAATTAAAGACACATTTAATAACATATACGTATTTAATAGCTTAACGACACATTTAATAAATTACTGAATGATGTATTAATTTCATTCTGTCCCTGATGTAACCCTCTTTGTTGCAAGTGTTTTTATTTGTAATAACTACGTTTAGCCACATTGTTGAATTGTAAAACAATGAATTAAATAAATATAATTTTAAATTGAATTAATTAAATACACATTTAATGACATATACGTATTTAAATCCAAATTTAATTGCTAAAGGACACTTTTAATAAATTACTGAAAGATGTATTAATTCCATTCTGTCCCTGATGTGACCCTCTTTGTTGCAAGTGTTTTTATTTGTAATAACTACGTCTAGCCACATTGATGAATTGTAAAACAATGAATTAAATAAATATAATTTTAAATTGAATTAATTAAATACACATTTAATGACGTACGTATTTAAATCCAAATTTAATTGCTAAACGACACTTTTAATAAATTACTTAAAGATGTTTTAATTCCATTCTGTCCCTGATGTGACCCTCTTTGTTGCAAGTGTTTTTAATTGTAATGACAACGTTTAGCCACATTGTTGAATTGTAAAACAATGAATTCAATATAATTTTAAATTGAATTAATTAAAGACATATTTAATAATATGGATGTATTTAATTCCAAATTTAATTGCTAAACAGCACATTTAATAAATTATTTAAAGATGTATTAATTTCATATTGTCCAATGGGACCCTCTTTATTGCAAGTGTTTTTAATTGTAATGACTACGTTTAGCCACATTGTTGAATTGTAAAACAATGAATTAATTAAATAAACATCATTTTAAATTGAATTAATTAAAGACACATTTAATAACATGTACGTATTTAATTGCTAAACGACACATTTAATAAATTACTGAAAGATGTATTAATTCCATTCTGTCCCTGATGTGACCCTCTTTATTGCAAGTGTTTTTAATTGTAATAACTACGTTTAGCCACATTGTTGAATTGTAAATATAATGAATTAAATATAATTTTAAATTGAATTAATTAAAGACACATTTAATAATTATGTATTTAATTCAAAATTTTAATTGCTAAACGACACATTTAATAAATTTTTTAAATATGTATTAATTTCATTCTGTCCCTGATGTGACCCTCTTTGTTGCAAGTGTTTTAATTTGTAATAACTACGTTTAGCCGCATTGTTGAGTTGTAAAACAATTAATTAAATTAGATTTCAAATTTAATTAAAGACACATTTCATAATATTTATGTATTTAATTCCAAATTTAATTGCTAAATGACACATTTAATAAATTACTGAAAGATGTATTAATTCCATTCTGTCCCTAATCTGTTTTTAATTGAAATGACTACGTTTAGCCACATTGTTGAGTTGTAAAACAATGAATTAATTCAATAAATATAATTTTAAAATGAATTAATTAAAGACACGTTTAATAACATATATGTATTTAATTCCAAATTTAATTGCTAAACGACACATTTATTAATAAATTACTGAAAGATGTATTAATTTCATTCTGTCCCTAATCTGTTTTGAATTGTAATGACTAGGTTTATCCACATGGGGGCAGCAAACACACGTACAAATAGTGTATGTTTCTCTCAGGGCGGAGGGCAGCAGTAAGATCCAGGCTCGCATCGAGCAGCAGGCGGTCCGCACCAACACGCCCGGCCCTCAGTTCCGGGCCCCGACGAAGCCCGGCGTGGCCGTCAAGACGTCGCCGTCTCCCTCCAAGGACAACCCCTCCCCCGAGCCGCAGCTCGACGACATCAAGCGAGGTGAGGCCCCCACGCGGCAGACGCACATTATCGTAGGGTGAAGCCAAAGAGCTGAAACGGCGGTCCGTGCCGCCAACAGAGCTGCGGGCGGAGGTGGACGTCATCGAGCAGATGAGCAGCAGCGGCAGCAGCTCGTCCGCGTCGGCCAGCGGCGACGACAGCAGCGACGGCGAGCGCCAAGCCCCCTCGCCACCCCCTTGCCACCCCCTCGCCAACGGAGGCGAGCGGCAGCCGGCCGGCGACAACCAGCTCTTGAACACGCTCCGTGAGTTCCCGTGTTGTCTTTAGACACTTCCAAAGCGACAATGGCGTTCTAACGAGGCCTCTCGACGTCAACAGGAAGCGACCTCCAGCTCAGCGAGTCGGGCAGCGACAGCGACGACAACTGATTGGCCCCGCCCCCGTCGCACCAGCGGACGCAGCAACACCCGAGAGTGTATTTTTTAATGTACATTTGATTTTCTACAAGAGTGTAGCTGGAAGATTGTATATTTTAGAAGGAACTATTTTATTTTCTCTACTTTTGTTTTAACTGAGAGCAGGAAGAGATGACCTCTCCTCCTCGCATCTTTTAGCAGAGAGGATTGTGGGTAAACTTGCACATTACCAGAGCTCCAAAAGGGAAAATGTCCGGTGTTAACCACTAAGTGTGTTTTGCTCAGACTACGTTGAAATTGTGTGTTCTCGATTACCTTTTTGTTGACTTTTTTTAGTTAGTTGTGTGCTACTTTTCAGTATATTTATCTTTTGTCGCTTGTTTCCTTGTGGGATGTGTACAAAAAAAAAAGTATTTAAATAAAAGATGATACAAAGACAAAGTAGAAATGAGTCGTGAGCGGAAAACAACTTTTTAAAAACGTTGTATTTGTCACTTCAGAGCCACAAAGAATCGACCTAGTGTTGGCGAAATGATGCCTCTGTGATTGTGTGGCACACTCAATAGATGCATTGGCGCAGGGTTTCTGCATATCATTAAACGTTACCAAATGGATTTGACAAAAATGAAGGCCTTAAATACCAGAGGCATTTGGGAAAAAAAAAAATCCTACAATTATACGCCCAAGATTGTCAGTAAGTCAATTAATTGAACAATAAAGACAACAAACATTTTAAATATCTGTCGTCCTTATTGCTGCACATTTTCCGCCGTCCTGTGGCCAACGTGAGTAATTCAGGTCAATGACCATGAAATGTTCATTGATGCGACTACGCTACGCTTATATGACCCAATCCAAGGAACCTTCCCTAGTCATGGCGCAAATAAAATTGTGACCAAGACAAAAAGTCAACACACATGGTCACAGGTTACACAACCTGCTCATTGAACTTTGCGGATGTTATAAAAAATGTCCAATTACATATATGTATATACCCCAAAAGGGACATATTTTATATATATATATATATATATATATATATATATATATATATATATATATATATATATATATATATATATATATATATATATATATACATACACATACACACACACATATATATATATATATATATATACACACACATACATATATATATTTATATACATATATATGCATACATATATATATGCAGATACATTTATATGTATATATACTGTATATATATACATATACAGTATATAAATATATATATGCATACATATATACGCCTACATATATACACTTATACATACATATATATACACGTACACATGTATATATACACACATATATATTATATACACATACATATATATGTGTATATATAAATATATATATTTATATATATGCATACGTACATATATACACACATATATACACATGTATAAATTTATATATATGCATACGTACATATATACACATATGTATATGTGTGGGTGTGTGTGTATATGTACATATGCATATATATAAATATATATATACACATATATATATGTATGTGTATATAATATATATGTGTGTATATATATATGTAGGCGTATATATGTATGCATATATATATTTATATACTATGTATATATATATATACACAGTATATAAATATATATATGCATACATATATATGTATGCATATATATATTTATATACTGTGTGTATATATATATACACAGTATATAAATATATATATGCATACATATATATGTAGGCGTATATATGTATGCATATATATATTTATATACTGTATATATATATATATATATATATATACACAGTATATAAATATATATATGCATACATATATACGCCTACATGTATATATATATACACTTATATATACACACATATATATTATATACACATACATATATATATATGTGTATATATAAATATATATATTTATATATATGCATACGTACATATATACACACACACATATACATACGTGTATATATATATATATATATATAGGGGCAGCACGGTTGGAGAGGGGTTAGTGCGTCTGCCTCACAATACGAAGGTCCTGAGTAGTCGTGAGTTCAATCCTGGCCTCGGGACCTTTCTGTGTGGAGTTTGCATGTTCTCCCTGTGACTGCGTGGGTTCCCTCCGGGTACTCCGGCTTCCTCCCACCTCCAAAGACATGCACCTGGGGATAGGTTGATTGGCAACACTAAATTGGCCCTAGTGTGTGAATGTGAGTGTGAATGTTGTCTGTCTATCTGTGTTGGCCCTGCGATGAGGTGGCGACTTGTCCAGGGTGTACCCCGCCTTCCGCCCGATTGTAGCTGAGATAGGCTCCAGCGCCCCCCGCGACCCCGAAGGGAATAAGCGGTAGAAAATGGATGGATGGATGGATATATATACACACACACACACATTTGTGTATATGTATATATATATATATATATATACACACTAGCTTACACGCACAGAAAACACCGACATCACCTCGCTCGTGAGAAGCACTGCTAG